>NW_016909379.1:209159-313090 GCF_001483705.2 Eufriesea mexicana | reverse complement strand
TTTAAATTATAATACTATTAATAATTATAATATTATAATTATAATTTTAATAATATTGATATTAAATAATAAATAATATTCCCATAATATTCCCACTAAAGAAACGAACCATGAATACCAGAATGAACCTAATCAAAATCACATAAATTCGACATTGAAATTTTCAAAATTCCCTAAAGATTAATCAAATTAATTCCAGATAATTTCTCATAGCTTGATAATATCCTCGATCTTCCATCTTTTATTCCCACTAAAGAAACGTGCCATGAATAACAAAATGAACCTAACCCAAATCACGTAAATTCTACATTTAAGTTTTCAAAATTCTTCGCTAAACAATATTTTCGCTAATTTTTCCGCAAGAAAGTGCAGTTCTTGGTTCGAACCATTTCACCGATCGGCCACGTCTCTCCTCGGCATTAGCATCGTAAGAAAAAGTTTTCGGGGTTGCTTAATAATGAGCCGAAGCGTTGACCAGGGCCCCGTGCTCTCGAAAGCTTCTCGAAAAAGTTTTAATTGCCCGCGCTCCCGGTTTACCCCGTTGTTACTTTGCGCCGCGTCCATCAGGTTACCGATCAATCGAACAGCGACTCCGAACCTTCCATGAACTTTCCGTTTTTCTTAGCCCTTCTTCGCGCTCCGTTCTCGTTAATGAAATATAGTAACATAGATTTAGTTTAATATTCTGAAGTATAGTAATATAAATTTAGTTTAATATTGGGAATTATAATAATATAGTTTTATTTTAATATTGAGAAATATAGTAATATGAATTTAGTTTAACATTGGGAAATACAGCGATACTTCTTTATTTTAATATTGGGAATTACAGTAATATAGTTTTATTTTAATATTGAAACATAAGATTTAAGAAAACTAAGATTTAGTTTAATATTGAGAAATATAGTAATGTAGATTTAGTTTAATATTGGGAAATATAGTGATATAGCTTTATTTTAATATTGGAGAATATAGCAATATAGCTTTATTTTAATATTGGGAATTATAGTAATACAGCTTTATTTTAATATTGGGAATTATAGTAATATAGTTTTATTTTAATATTGAAAAATATAGTAATATAGATTTAGTTTAATATTGTGAAATATAGTAATATAGATTTAATTTAATATTGTGAAATATAGTAATATAAATTTAGTTTAATATTGGGAATTATAATAATATAGTTTTATTTTAATATTGAAAAATATAGTAATATATATTTAGTTTAATATTGTGAAATATAGTAATATAAATTTAGTTTAATATTGGGAATTATAATAATATAGTTTTATTTTAATATTGAAAAATATAGTAATATATATTTAGTTTAATATTGTGAAATATAGTAATATAAATTTAGTTTAATATTGGGAATTATAATAATATAGTTTTATTTTAATATTGAAAAATATAGTAATATGGATTTAGTTTAACATTGGGAAATACAACGATACTTCTTTATTAGTAATATTGGGAATTACAGTAATATAGTTTTATTTTAATATTGAGAAATATAGTAATATAGCTTCATTTTAATATTAGAAATTACAGTAATATAGTTTTATTTTAATATTACAAAATACAGTAATATAAAAAAATGAAATGAATTAGGGGTTGAAATGAATTAATCTTTTGCAAGTATTATTATAGTAATTCTATTTTAAAGATAATAATAAAATTTCACATTTTCATACTTCTATTTAATATTTTATTTAATATTTTCGTTTCACATTGTCATACTTCTATTTAATATTTTATTTAATATTTTTAGTTCACATTGTCATACTTCTATTTAATCTTTTATTTAATATTTTTATTTAACATTTCTTTTTTTACAATTTTCGTCGTGTATTTAGTCTTGCACCTTACTATAGATTTTTTGCACTATAGGTAAAACATCTGTTGACTAAATTTGTCGATTAAATGCACGATTGCCCGCGAAGGTACGGGATAAGAGACCATTATGACAGAAATTATATTTTATTACGATTTACGTTGTAATGCGACAGTAATGTAAAATAAATTCTACACCAATTATGAATTATCTCGTACCTCCGTGATAATCTCGTAACGAGATTAAACGTAATTTTAAATGAAATTCAACGAACGGCCTTTTTCCACATAACGATATCATCGAATTGCACGAATCCACGGAGATTACTTTCGCAAGCAATTGTTCCCAATGGGACAATATTATCGAACAAACGCTCGTACATACGCATTAGCGTGCAATTGTTTTCACGCGGAGGCGAATCGGTGGTAATTATTAATTCCCTGCCAGGTGAGGCCGTCGGGTGCAGCGTCCCATAAGGGCGTCGCTTAAAATATGATATCACGTCCGGGCAGTCACGGAATTTATAACGAATTCCCGTAGACCTTCCACAAACTTGATCAAAACGAAAACTGTGTTAACTGCGTTGAATATTTTGGGAAACTTAGCGATTTCGAAATTTAGCGAGAATTATCCTTTCCAGGCAATCGAATTATTGCGATGGTGGAAAATAAAATGCAACCCCTTGACACGTGGAATTTTTATTTCTCGCTGCAGTTGCATTTTTGTTTAATTGTCGAGTTTCAAGTCAATTAATTTCAAACGTAAAAGGTGTATTTTAGAAGTTACGAAGAATTAACTAATTTTAATAATCTTATACAGATTTTTGATTTGTAATATATTTGTTAAAGTCTGGAATAAAATCAAACGATCTTCATTGGTGTCTAACAAACATAATCTGGCTATTTGAATAATTATTATAAATAGGTATATAGCTCATAGTAACTATTCCAATCATTAGTACAATTTTTATACTTTAATTAAATAGTGTATTTTAGAAATTATGAAGAATTAACAAATTTTATCAATTTTATATAGGGTTTTAATTTATAATATTCTTATGACACTCTGGAATAAAATCAAACGATTTCCATTGGTGTTCAACAATCATAATCTTGGTATTTGAATAATTATTATAAATCGTTATATAACGTAAAGTAACTAATCCAATTATTAGTACAATTTTTATACTTTAATTAAATGGTGTATTTTAGAAATTACAAAGAATTAACAAATTTTAACAATCTTATATAGATGTTTGATTTGTAATATCTCTGTGAAAGTCTGGAATAAAATCAAACGATTTTCATTGGTGTCCAACAATCATAATTTTTATATTTGAATAATTACTATAAATATATATATTTAATTATATTTAATTTAATATTTTATTTAATATTTAATTATATTGTATTAACTAATACAATAATTAGTACAATTTTTATACTTTAATAACTACCGTAGTACCTAGATTTATAGCTCAGAATAGCCAATAACATAGATACAGTTATTAATCGACTTTTAATAATCCTCCATAATCACAATTATGCTAAAATTGTGAGAATAACAGTAAAAGGGAATGAATACGAAACTGCATACGATATTACAATACGCTAACAAACTGATCCAAATACAATAGATAGTAAAGAAATAAAGGAATCAAAAATCCCTTCACCGCCATCGTCGACTGCACACCCCAAGGCCTCCATCAGACATCCCCTGAACAAATCACCATGGAAAAAAAATGCGAGAATCCGTGGATATTGGCAATACCTACGAACCAACCGAGCCATAGCCATCGTCACCCGCAAGAGCAGATCCTATCTCGCAAATCCTCTTCGCGTAACGATCTCGATCGAGCCCATGGATGCTGATACTAGGGCGTTATTATTCGAAGCGGGCTGCCCGAGGGATGTGACGCGCGATTCCGCGCGATCCACTCGCGGCGCAGGGCAAATAAAATCCGATTTGCATCGGTGTTTTCCCGGAAAGCTGTCGGGAAAACTCGATCGAGTCGCATGCTAGCCGCGTTGTCAAACCGCGGCCCGCGTTAGGCGTGGTTCACGCGGCGTGAAACGAACGCGACGGGATTTAAAGCTGGCCCACCTCCTGCCTCGAAACGTCGATGGACAGCTGCCACTCGTAGTTCCGTGTAATTAGATGACGCGGCTCGGCTGCGTTTGTCACTGTCAAAAAGCCGGCAGAACTGTTGATCCCCGGGAATTTATCGTTCGAGGGCTAACTGCCCCCGCGTACCATTTCGCCAACCACCTTCCAATCCGACGAATTTTTCATGGATCATCCACCCCGTGATTAGGGACATGTCTTCCCAGCTCGTTCCGTCCTAGGAACGAGTCAGATCGGACCCCTGCAACGGGAGATAATCGTAACAGGGGTTAGGATCTTGACGAGTTAAAACTGTTAATCCTTGAAATACCTAACCCAGAATGAGGGGAAAGATAGAAAAGATAGAGGATTCGCGATGTGACGCAGAATAGTACGATTCTCTAGTATCAGTTACTCAGGAAAAATCAACCTATCCATAGGGGTAGGGTGAAGACAGGAGAGAGAAGTCTGATAGACAGGTTTAGCTGCGGGGAAGGAGCGAGAACAGGCTATGCAGAATTTGTATTGAGGAGGAAACGATGACACACGTGACAGGGAAACGTGAAGTAACCAGAGGAGAAATGGGTAACTGAGAAGGCCTGACAGAAACGAAGAAGATGGAAAGAGGAAGATTGAAGAGGGTTGCAGAGGAGACGGAAGGTGAGCGAAAAAAGAATGGAAATAGGAATAGGAATAGATCATCCAAGTTTAGACAATAAGGATGAAGCAAACAACGCAAAGAAGAGTGCCAATATTATCGAGATATTGCATAAATTGTGATAAGAATGACGTCAGTTTAGCTGTCATGCTGTATAACCGGAAGCCATCCTATGACGACCAGCCAAGGATTACGAGAAATAAATGGACAAACCTAATCCGATCTACAGAAATTTTCAAAATGTAGATCAGCTGTCTCGACCTGTGGGTCGTTGAATATTCCCAGGTAATGCTTGGTGTCAATCTTTGAAATACCGTTTCGGCGGTATTATTACTCATCAGGAAATACCATATTGCCGATCCCGTACCCTAGATAAAACACGATGACATCTTGACAGTTGGTCATCATATATGCCAAGTACCTGGAGTATTGGGCAATAATTCAGTTCGTTTTTCCATTTGCAACCCCTACCCTTGCACCTCAAATTCGGAAACTCCATCCAATAACAAGATACATAGCCATACCAAGGGTCTATATAAAGCTAGACCTAGTAGCACGATGTAAAAACTCGTAATATCAAGATGACGATACAATCCACTTGCTATTCGAAGCCAAACACAATCTCCTCAAAGAACCGTCCGTCATTAATCGTCGTCAAGCGAGAACGACCTCCTAGTGACGATATACAGTAACAAAGGGGTTTTGAGTTGGTTTGGACAGCAGCTGGAATCTTGTAGCAGAGACTGTGAGCTCGTTAAGGTAATGACGGGGATTGTAGGATAATGACAAGGATTATGTTGGGCCAGGATCAGTGCTTATTAGATGGGAATTGTACGTTTCTAGGATCCTGTCAGGAATTATGAATTTGTTAACAGGAACTGTGAATTTATTTTGGGCTGCTATTAACCAATATACTCTTGCGTCGTTTCATCAGCTCTATGATTCAAGGTCTGTTGGCTTTTAGAAATTCGCTTAGAAACTGATGAATTCGAACGCGCAGAGACTTCGATGTCTGTGATTCTGTTACTCGAACCACCAATTACGTTCCAAACTCTTGGGTTACATTTTGATCACTGAGCACACACGTTCTAATTAGTAATAGGTAACTTTAAATCATCGATCAGGTTGAAGTTAATATTTCCCAGGTATATATTACCACGACGTGGCTCTATTTTGCGAATCATTAATAGAAAATGCAACCCGACCGGCTTTACTGCACTGTACTGCACTGTACTGTACTGCACTGTACTGTACTGCACTGTACTGTACTGCACTGTACTGTACTGCACTGTATTGTACTGCACTGTACTGCACTGCACTGTACTATACTGCACTGCACTGCACTATCCTGTACTGTACTACACTGCACTGTACTATACTGCACTGCACTGCACTATCCTGTACTGTACTACACTGCACTGTACTGCACTATGCTGTACTGCACTGCGCCGTACTACACTGCACTGTACTGCACTGCACTGTATTGTACTGCACTGCACTGTGCTCTACTGCACTGCACTGTGCTCTACTGCACTGCGCCGTACTACACTGCACTGTACTGCACTGCGCCGTACTACACTGCACTGTACTGCACTGCACCGTACTACACTGTATTGTACTATACTGCACCGTACTACACTGCACCGTACTACACTGCACTGTACTGCACTGCACTGTACTACACTGTACTGTACTGCACTGCACTGCACTGTACTATACTGCACTGCACTGTACTATCCTGTACTGTACTACACTGCACTGTACTACACTCGACTGTACTGCACTGCGCCGTACTACACTGCACTGTACTGCACTGCACTGTACTGTAGTGTACTGCACTGTTCTGTAGTGCACTGCACTGTACTATATTGTAATGTACTGTACTGCACTGCACTGTACTATACTGCACCGTACTACACTGCACTGTACTGCACTGCACTGTACTGTAGTGTACTGCACTGTACTGTAGTGCACTGCACTGTACTCTACTGTACTGTGCTGCACTGTGCTGTACTGTAGTGTACTGGGCCTATCTAACACTTGGGCCTACTTATACTTTACTCCTAGTTTCAGTTAGCTCGTAATAAATATATATTTTATAATCAAATAACATCTCTTATTCTTTATATTTGCCAATCAAACAGTATCTTTAGACTTATGCTACCACCTTTCATAACTCCATCTTCTTCGACAGTAAATCCAAAAATAACGAAGATCCATTCGCTCCCCTAAGGTAACGAACGTCAGCCCCAATCCTTGTCACCGAATTCCGGGGTAAAAATTCGCGCGATAAAGAATAAAGGTGTGAAATTGGTCGTAACTAAATTCGAAATCAATCATCCTGATTTCAGCCTGTCCAGAGTCCCGGCCGGAGTGGATGGAGCTGGCTGGCGGTGGTGCGGTGTGTTATGCCCCGTCACGTCTGGGCAAACTCGTGCTGCGTATCACTGGATTTCCAAGGGTCACTCAGCAGTGTCATCAGAGCCAACAGGAGGATAGTCACCATCGGGAGACCAGACACTTATATCTTGGCTTCCACCACCCCTGGGACCGGGACTTGTGGAAAAGTTGGATTAAACAGGTAAGTCAAACAGCGGGACAGAGCAAAGTTAGCGATAGGGAGCCTCGTTCCTACCTTCATCACTACTGCGTTCTCTTTTCCTGCTTCTCGTCCACTTTTTCTTTCTATCTCTTCTCTTCTTTCCCCGTTGCGTTGTCGGTTCAAAGGACAATTCGTATCGGTCAAAGTGGAGCAAAGCGTGCAAATATTTTCTCTGAAACCCTCGCGAGGTCGTCAGATAATGGATTTGATAGACCGACGAAGCATGAATCACTTTGAACGGGTTAGGTTTTGCGTGCCCCTCTTAGTCTGGCTTTTTAATTTGCTTTAATGACCATTGTTGATTAATCGACTCTCTCAACTGTACATTTTCAAGATTGAAGATCTGAAATTCTCAATAATAGATACTTCTTTTTAGCTTGCTTAATTTAATTGCTAAATTATTAAATCCCAATTATCGTACAAGAAAATGTTTTTAATACACAAAGATAATAATAATTCCACTAATAAATTTCAAAAATGATGTACAGGTAGCCCTCCTATAACACGGTTTCACCATAACACGATTCATAAATTGCGGGAACCCTCCTACAACACGGCATCCTATAACACGGTTTCTAATACAATAAGAAAATTGCAAAAACCTTTGTACAACACTGTACTTCTACATGAGCAGTGACGACGAGGAAATTTATTAAATTAAAGTTGCGTTAAGTTAAAATAATGTTTTTCTTTTTTCGTTTTGTTTTGTGTTGTACATACATTTATATTTTTAATAAAAATTAAGTTGTTTATGTAGACTTTAAAGAAAAATTTGTTTTTAGTAAATTTTCGGAACGTAACCGCCTGTTTTACTGCGTCTAGGTCTCATACAACACGATTTCACACAACACGGCATTTTCTGGGAACCTATCTACCGTGTTATAGGAGGGTTACCTGTATAAGGATATAAACAAATAATTCTGAGAATAAATCCCAAATATTATAAATTAAAAATAACAATTAAACCTCCCTTTAGGGGAACTATACTATTCTTTCAGCAAAGTGTATGTTGCCCCCCACATAAAAATTTATCCCACATAAAAATTTATTTTATCATTTCGGATACCTCGATATTTCAATAATAATAATAATAATAATAATAATCTTAGTACATTTGTATATGAATATCATAAAAATTCACGAAGTATTAAAATTCCTCGCACATGGTTTATCAGCATCCCTCGAAGGCCACCCCGCGAAGAATAATTCCTGCCCCTCGCAATTCCATTTCTTCCGTATCAATCAATTCTAATCATCATCGTTCCGCGCTAAATTAATTCTAATTATCGGCATTACACTCTCCGCGGGGTACGTTGCGGGCGGAAAGGGTGAAAGAGTTTAATCGTCGAACGCGTTTCGCCGAATCGCGGACGAAGGGGGATTAAACGAGTTGCCAATTTCAATTAAGGCCGCGATTACAAAGAAACCGCCCCCGAGCCCGAAGAAAAGCCATTCGGCCACGGTCAATTTAATTTCCAATCTAATTTTTAACGCTCGCCCCGGCCCGGAGAATATTCCTCCTCCTCCCCTGCGCCCCCTGGCCCCGTGTGCCCGTTGGAAGAGAATGAAATGGAACGAAATGGAATTGGGCTTGGTTCGAATAATTTGGAATAAATATTTATCGCCGACTGCTACGTTCAGCGTGAAAGCTCTTTGCTTGTTCGGGAAACTTGAAGGGATATTTGAAATTTCGTCCTGGAAGAGAAAGGTTTCGAGATTGAGGGTAAAATTGTTTCGTTTTAGAGATTTCCTCTGTGCACTGTGAATAGTTGGCGTGCGGTGCGATGGAATGGGGAATAATGTACGTAAAAAATAAATGGGAAATTCGGAATAAGATTTGGCGGGAATGGAGTTTGAAAATCGACGGAGTAGGGGGTACGGTTGGGGGTAGTTCTCGTGACCAGTGCACGTGACTGGTAATCGATTATTTATGAGGATATAATTTTGTCAATGAAAATCCAAAGCTTAGAAATTGTCTTATTCAAATTTGTATATTTATTCTGAATTTATTATATTCGAATTAGTATATGCTACAGTATAATAATAGAAGATATTCAATATCTATATTAAAATTTTTATTGAAATAAAATCGTGCGGATTTTGAATTAGGCTAACTTTCATTGTTAGTGTATGGATCTGGTAACTGATTAATAATGAAGATATCATTTTGTCAATGAAAAATGAAAATTTAGAAAATATTCTATTTATATTTTTATATTTATTTTGAATTTTACCATATTTGAATTAGTATATAGTACAATAAAATAATAGAAGATATTCGATATCTATATTAAAATTTTTATTAAAATAAAATTGTACGGATTTTGGGTTAGGCTAATTTTCATTGCTGGTATATAGGTCTGGTAATCGATTAATTATATAGATATCGTTTTATTAATGAAAAATGAAAGTTTAAAAAACATTCTATTTATCTTTGTATATTTATTCAGAATTTATTATATGCCAATTAATATATAGTACAATAAAATAATAGAAGATATTCGATATCTATATTAAAATTTGTATTGAAATAAAATCGTACGGATTTTGAATTAGGCTAGCTTTTATTGTTAGTGTATGGATCTGGTAATTGATTAATAATGAAAATATCATTTTGTCAATGAAAAATGAAAGTTTAAAAAATATTCTATTTATCTTTGTATATTTATTCAGAATTTATTATATCCCAATTAATATATAGTACAATAAAATAATAGAAGATATTCGATATCTATATTAAAATTTGTATTGAAATAAAATCGTACGGATTTTGAATTAGGCTAGCTTTTATTGTTAGTGTATGGATCTGGTAATTGATTAATAATGAAAATATCATTTTGTCAATGAAAAATGAAAGTTTAAAAAATATTCTATTTATCTTTGTATATTTATTCTGAATTTATTATATCCCAATTAATATATAGTACAATAAAATAATAAAAGATATTCGATATCTATATTAAAATTTTTATTGAAATAAAATCGTACGGATTTTGAATTAGGCTAGCTTTCATTGTTAGTGTATGGATCTGGTAATTGATTAATAATGAAGATATCATTTTATCAATGAAAAATGAAAATTTAGAAAATATTCTATTTATATTTTTATATTTATTTTGAATTTTTCATATTTGAATTAGTATATAGTACAATAAAATAATAGAAGATATTCGATATCTATATTCAAATTCTTATTGAAATAAAAATGTGCGGATTTTGGATTAGGTTAGCTTTCATTGTTAGTGTATAAGTCTAGTATTCGATTAATTATGAAGATATCGTTTTATCAATGAAAAATGAAGGTTCAGAAAATATTCTATTTAAATTTTTATATTTATTTTGAATTTCTCATATTCAAATTATTATACGATACAATAAAATAATAGAATATGTTAAAATATTTGTTGAAATTATGTGATCTTATTTTATACTTATTCTGAATTAGTTTGTGTTAATACTTGGTAAAATCTCCTTTGCTATTAATTATAATGTTAATGCCTTATACATCCCTTCCGCTAGATCCTTAGTACTATAATGCATGCTATGATCTATGCAATCTTAAAGACATTACTACCACCACTACCACCCTATTTCTTCCACGTTTTCCAACTACAACTACTCTAATCCAGCCTAACAATAATTAAAAATAATCCAAAAATTCCCACTCCAAATATCAAACATTTTAATAAAAAAAAAATGGAAGGAAAAATCGAAATTGCGACGCTACACCGATTGAAGACAGATCAGGTTCGGTAAACAGGCATAAAAGATCGACAAGGAGCAACAAAGGAAAGATCTCGACGCAAATAAAAATCCCACGTCATCCTGTTCAGCCGCATTTCACTGCCTCAAAGAGAACGCCGGCCATTAACAACGCGCGAGGGGGTTGCCAAATAAAATTGGCTCCGGCCTAAAAGTCGCAGCGACGCGAACCAGGCCATAAAGGAATAAAGAGAGGAGAGAGAGAGAGAGAGGAAACGTGTCAAAAGTAAAATGACTTCCGCGAGAGGAGTATCAAAGTCGGAATCAATCTTCGAACGTTTGCCAGACAATCGCGACCGACTTGAATTTTAAGCTGCCAGCCAGCGAAAGCAATTCCAGGGGAAGCTAGGCTAACTCGCGGAAGAATGAGCGATCCTTATCCTTGCCGTTTGAATTTTCCATGACATCCTGAAAACGAGCGTCCTGGACCGGACGAGCCGGCTGCAGGGTTCCGTTATAATATTCGCATAAGAAAGTGGCTTGTGTGCAACGTAGGTGTACCCCTGAACAACCCTAGGTTCTCGCTGACGTTGCGAATGAAAGGTTAAGAGGTTTGCTTAAACATTAGGTTTTCTTCCTTGTCGATCCCGTTGTTCATTCTCTATACTAATTCCCAAAGATCGAAACTCCGAGGTAAGGTTCATTCCTCTACCTTTAATTATTATTCCAGACAATGGTTTGTTCCTTTATGACTAGCGTGCCACGACTCGCAGATACCTTGACCTCCCAAAACACCAGTCGAGTTAACCCTTTGCACTCGGAGATGTTTTCGTTACAGAAAGATAGTAATTCGAAGAGTTGCTGCCATAAAATCGACGATATTTTTAAAACGGTAAATAAAATATCGTATACAAATTGGCACGTAGAGTTATTTATTTCTATATTGGGTGATTTCAAATTTGATATATTAATTAACATTAAATGGCGACTGGGCTTTCGTTGGTAAAAGATTGAAAATCTGCCACAGATCGGTTATCAGTCTCGTCTTTTAGCTTATACTTCACTCCTAGTCTCATATAGCTCGTGATAAATATATATTTTAAAATAGAATAACATCTGTTATATTATATTATTTATAATATATTATAATATGTTATTTATATTTGCCAATCAAACAGTATTCCTACATATATTTGTTCAAGATATCAGCCAGAGAAAGCAGTCAGCTTTTGGGAGAATCGTGTCATTTGTAGTTTAGTATATTGACAGTCTTCTGATTTCAAAATTTAGAATAGACTGACCATTGAAACCTACAACCTGCAATTTTTCTACTCGAAAATGTGTTAAGGAAGATTCTAACACCTAATTCCATCCCCTAAACAGTCCACAAATTAACGCGAAGAATCTATGAGGTTGCTCCACACAGGATTGCGATGATGGTTTTGTGGTTCTTATGATTCTACCAGTTGGTATCCCCATTTGGTCGTTGTGCTATGATGGGGTAAAGCAGATAGAAGGACGCAAGGAAGGGATAGTGTAGTGTATTGACAGTCTTCTGATTTCAAAGTTTTAGAAGGGACTAACCATTGAAACCTGCAACCTTTCTACTCTAAAATATGTCAAGAAAGATACTACATCCTATAATTAGCTGTAAATCTATTGTTGATTTATAATAATTTATAATATCGTGAAATTATACTGTTCCATCTCTCAAACAGTCCACAAATTGACACGAAGAATCTCTAGGGGTCCCCTACTCACGGGGTTGCGATGATGGTTTGTGGTTCCCATGGTACTACCGATTGGTATCCACTTGGTCGTCGTGCTATGAGCTGAAACAGATAAAAGGACGCAAGGAAGGGATGCGTTTCGTCCTGGACCAACTAGTGAACTCGTCAATAAGGCTTTCTAGCAGACCCTGCCTTAGATCAGGGATACCTAGGTAGCATAGGAATTTCTGTTTCGTCCTGGACCAACTAGTGAACTCGTCAATAAGGCTTTCTAGCAGACCCTGCCTTAGATCAGGGATACTTAAGTAGCATAGGAATTTCTATTTATGGAAGGTCGAGGACTTGCGAGAAAGTCCTCGAACCTCCTTCAAGTAGGAATCCATCTATTAGCCAATGTGAGAATGATGCAGCTACAATTCCTTACTATTAACATCCCACGATCATTGAAACCTACAATCTGCAACCTGCAACCTTCCTACTCTAAAATATGTGAAGGAAAATCCTACATCCTATAATTAAATCTATAAATCGTGAAATTATACCGTTCCATCCCCCAAACAGTCCAAAAATGAAGTATCCGATCATCTCCCTAAATAGCCCTCTAAAATCAATTGAAATCATCCCTCAGACTGTACTCTAACTCTAGAACTGAGCGGTCTTTTGGTGAAGCATAAAGTCGACGTATCTGACGATAAAGCGGTCATTCCGATCGGGACCGAGCGACCAGAATTCGGCGACTCTGTGCAATATTCACGGTCGTGGCGCACGTGTTGCCTGAAAATGGGGAATTCACCAGCCGCGCGAGGCTGGACGGGATTCAATAAAGTGGCGGGACCCGCGGGCCAAGCGGAGGCCGCAGCTAGATCGATGCCTTTGCATCTTCCACGAAAGGATCGTTATACGTCGCTGCACGAGAAGAGAGACGGAATCGGCTGGATCGTTCGATATCTGTTTGAACGCCGGTCACAGAGCTGACTTATGGGATTATATCCGCTTGTAGCGGGAAGCCATTGACCCGGCTCTCCGCGGCCAGCTTCGAGATCCGTTTCCTTAAAAAGACACACCCGGCCGTCGATCCACCCGGCTGCATTCACCGCGAGCTCTGCAGGGAATAAAGAAAGTCCGCGGGTTCAATAAACGGCCCGCTCTAGAATTCAATCGGCATCGTCCGCTCGATATTTCATATTTCCCGATATTAGCGGCGCGAGGCTAGCCAGAGCCAGTAGCTTCTGCGTGCACATGCGAGCGCTCGCGGTTTCTGGGGCCAATAACTGTGGATGGCGGATCGATGATTAGGAGAGCTCGCGAATTGTTCCTGGATTGCCCCTGGCATGTCTCCGGGTTGATGGAAGGGGATTTTTCACGTTGGGGATGAAGCTCGATGAGCTGTTGGTCTTTCCGCTGTCGGTTGCTGGGGTTTGCTGGTGCGAGGCACAGATGAGTCTGGATTGGTCTAGGATATGATGTACATGGGGTATAATAGCATGTGAATTGTTGGGACTTTGGGTTAGTTATTGCTATAGATAAATATTGGAACAGGCACCTGGAATTTTCCAAAATGACAGAAGCTTTGACAGGGTGTCCTGTCAAGTCTCAAGTATCAGAAAATTATGACAAACTTCTGATAGGTTCTGAAATCGATGCTTCCATTAGACGATTAGTGAAAACGATAACCCATATTATTGGTTCTAATCTGAATTAGAATGAGTGACAATTGGATCTGGATAGGTCTAGGCTATGATGTACATGGGGTATAATAGCATGTAAATTGTTGGGACTTTGGGTTAGTTATTGCTATATATAAATATTGGAAGAGGCACCTGGGATTTTCTAAATAGTAGAAGCTTTGACAAGGTATCCTATCAAGTCTTATGTGTCAGAAAATTATGACAAACTTCTGATAGGTTCTGAAATCAATGCTTCCATTAGACGATTAGTGAAAACGATAATCCATGTTATTGGTTCTAATCTGAATCAGAATGAGTGACAATTGGATCTGGATAGGTCTAGGCTATGATGTACATGGGGTATAATAGCGTAAAAATTGTTTGGACTTTGGGTTAGTTATTGCTATAGATAAATATTGGAAGAGGCACCTGGAATTTTCCAAAATGACAGAAGCTTTGACAGGGTGTCCTGTCAAGTCTCAAGTGTCAGAAAATTATGACAGAGTTTTGATAGGTTTTGAAATCGATGCTTCCATTAGACGATTAGTCAAAACGACAATCTGTGCTATTAGTTCCAAGCTGAATTAGTATGAGGGACAATTGGGTCCGGATAGGTCTAGGCTATGATGTACATGGGGTATAATAGCATGTAAATTGTTGGAACTTTGGGTTAGTTATTGCTATATATAAATATTGGAAGAGACACACGGTACCTTTTCTAAATAGTAGAATCTTTGACAGAGTGTCCTGTCAAGGGGAATATATAGAGTAGAATAGAATCCCAAGTGTCAGAAATTTATGACAGTGTTCTGATAGGTTTTGAAATCGATGCTTTCATTAGACGATTAGTTGAAACGACATCCTGTGTCATCAGCTTTATTCCGAAGCCTCTGTTTAGTCTGTTATAATAGGTATTTTCCTCTCTCTGACACGAAGTACACAATTATGATGATTGCATAGTGTACCTAAAACACCGTACACTTATCATGAAAATAATAATTCTTGCATTCTCATTAACATAAATTAGACCTGAAGAAATTAAACCCAGGAGCTCGGAGACCTCTGCACAGGATGCACAGTGTTAATATGTGTCTCCAACAATTGACGACAATGGTGAGAGACTAAACGTTCTGAAAGTCCCCCTTGATAAACAAGACTGATATAAGTCATAATGTATGCAGTATGTGTCACGCAACTAAGCTATTCCAAGTCTACCTATAGATCCATAACGAGGCTTGACCAAGTGCTAATGTACAAAGCCACTTCGAATATACATTGCTATCTACGAAAAGAAAAAGAAAACTGAAGTGAAATCTTCAAAGTGTCTCCATCTCTGGAGTAATTAGACACACCTAGTTAAATACATACAGGAAACCAATGTAAAACAGAATATCAGTGACAGGAAGTTTGTTAATCACGCGATCTTTATCTTTATCTTCTCAGGCAAAGTGTCTCCAATTCCACAAAGTTTCAGCGATCAAAAATGAGCAAACGAACTGGTCTCTGGAACTACTCGACTCGCCAGGAACGAAGGATTACAGTGTCGGGTGAGGGAACATTGATATTCAAAAAGGTAGTAATCCAAAGGCAATTTCACAGAGAAACGGTGCGAAATAGCGGCGGGGAAGCGGCGCGAATTGGGAACGATAGGAGATAATATCGTTACGGCATGTCGATCCAGACGAGGGCCAGTGAATCAGAAAGGTGCACCGTCCACTCGCAAATGAGGCCAAACATGCGCATCCGCCGCGTTTTGATGCAGCTTAATCGAATCGTTCCCCGGTATAGACGAGATGCTGGTGCTCCACGCGTGCACCATAGTTGGCTAGGTGTTGCGGACGCTAATTCACGGGGACCAACTCGATTTACGGCTCCACGTATCCGAAATTGTACCATAAACGTGGACGATTATTGGTCACGCGTCGGTTCCAGCGGATTCGTGGCTGCAGCTCTTGCGATTCTTCGAATTTTGTTCCCGCGACGTGCCCAACTTTTTTCACACTCTGCAGGTTACCTAAACTGAAGAATAACTGCCAATAGTGACCAATCAACGCTTCGAAATGCCAAATTTTTATTAACTTGTTAACGCTGGAATTATTCATTTCAAACTTTGTGTCTCTGCGATTGTTGACAGTGTGCAGCTACCTTTACACAAAATTAGTATTCATTTTTAATTAATTAGTATTAACAAAGTTTTAATTTTAATATTATGTAGTCGTAATTAGGTGTGCTTTTTTATTTTCATTCTACTGCTTTAACTATCCTCAGTAAGACATGTCATATTTAGGTACTCGTTACACACTGGTAGCTCTAGTGTCAAAATATTCGCCATCAGGATTATGTTTGTGAGCTGGTCATAGATGATTTACTTCACTTTTAGCATTTTTTTAATCTCTTTCACTTGGCAAGTCGTATAATCCTTCTGAGAGATCACGAAACTGTTATTGCCAATTATATAATTATAGAAATGTATTTTTAATGAGCTTTTGGTCTACCATTGCTGTATCATTTTATTTAAACACTGGATTTGTTTTTCAAGTGCAAAGAATTAATATGTAACGATAAATGCTTCAATTCTCTGGTTTAAAATAAATTTCTGCTGTTTGTTTTACGATTTTAATCGGTTTTGACAAGTGGAGGACTCATCTGCGACACATTGACTTCTGTCGAGAGATCAGTGTCACGCGCGTGTCGTCAATTTTTATGTTTCCAATGCGAGAACAATCGAAGTCTGTCCCAACATGGTGAATATGTTCGAGGAATATTTCGCAGAGATTCGTAAAATATGTCATAGGCTGCAGCTAGAATTTCTTCGCCGTTTACTTCATAGTCAGGGTATTCACCGGAGACGAATCGATGAGGCATGAATCAGCAAACACAACCGATAATTTGGTGGCACGTCGGTTATCATTAGAAATGTTGTGTATAATTGATTGCCTTGGGATTATACATCACATCAGCACGTGACTGGAAAATTACCTCCATCGCTGCCAATAAGATGCCAACGCGGAGTACAGTAATCTCGAACAATAATCTCGTGTCATGGCTAACAGAGAAAAAGCTGAATCGCATTAGTTCATTGCAACATCTGGACAAAGCTATAATCTAAGTAAGAAACTAATCAAAAATTTGTGACAACGCGTTGGTCCCAATACCTAACTTCGCAATAGACGAAATCCATCACAAGCTTCTCATTGACATAACGTCGATATTAAAAACAAACGATGACAAAACAAGATGCAACTGCCTGTAAATACTCGAAGCATGAATCTCATAATCGAAACTTGACAGCAAAGCTAGTATTTCATAACTTGGAACAATTTTACCTCGAGCAAACTCTCCCATCGCTCAGAAAGCATATATGGGTCCACCCCAATACCTAACTTCGCAATAGCCAAGATCCATCCAAGATCTTCTCATCGAGAAAGTCGACGACGAGTCAAACGCAGCGACGAAATCAAAATGGAAGGCTCCTCTTGTTCCCTGGAATCAGATAACGTCGAAAAGATCGGCGAGAGGACGATTGGCAGGGATAGAGGGTGGTTGATACTATCGACTGATTCAGGGGACCGGAAACGGGAGGAATTCGGAATGACGCAAACATTGGCCTAAGGGCACCGGCTGAATATGAAATCACGATGAACAAACTTTAATATCCAAATGTAGATCACAATGAGGGGGATGGTATTGGCGGTGGAAGAAAGGCAGGGAAACGGATGAAACGTCTTTTGTGTTCCGTCTGAAGCGTTGCTAGAACGTTTCGAGTTATTGCTCCCACTATACCTGGCAACTGGTAGTTATTCGCGATATGCAAGGATCGTTCCTTTGATTTTAGAACCGGGATGAAGCACCGTTTCCAGCCAGACACGCTCTGCTGGGTCTGTTCGCGGTAGGCATTGACAGAATTTAGACGAGGAATCGCAGGAATTTGAAGCTAAGTTATGGACTGTTAGATGATTAGCATCGTAAAAGGATTTAATTATTTGTTTCTGTACGTGGAAAAAGAAAATGTCCCAAAATATTAACATTGTAGGTAGACATTGACAGAATTTAGACGAGGAATCGCTAGAATTTGAAGCTGAGTTAATGACTATCGGATGATTAGCATTGTAAAAGGATCTAATTATTTGTTTCTGTATGTGAGAAAAGAAAATGTCACGAAATATTAATATTGTAGGATATTTTTAGAAAATAGACATAGAGTTGAGTACCGAAAGACACGTTACGGTCTGTCAATAGCCAAATCCTAAATGCCGAGCAGTATATGCCTCGGTGTTTATTTGTTTACTGCGTATTCAAGTCAGGAGTTAGTTCGCTGTCAAGTAAGAGTCGTCAGGGTTGTCAGTCAAGAGTCAGTTACTAAGTTGACGTTAGTTAAGAGTTATTAAGTAAGTTGTCAAATTGGTAGTCGCCAGAGTTAAGCATTGACAGTTGAGAGTCCGTTATTCAGAGTTGTCAGATTGACAGTTGAGAGTTCGTTATTGAGAGTTGTCAAATTGACAGTTGAGAATTCGTTATTGAAAATTGTCAAATTGACAGTTGAAAGTTCGTTATTGAGAGTTGTCAAATTGACAGTTGAAAATTCGTTATTGAAAGTTGTCAGTTTGACAGTTGGGAGTTCGTTATTGAAAGTTGTAAAATTGACAGTTGAGAGTTCGTTATTAAGAGTTGTCAGATTGACAGTTGAGAGTTCGTTATTGAGAGTTGTCAGATTGATAGTTGAGAATTCGTTATTGAAAATTGTCAAATTGACAGTTGAAAGTTCGTTATTGAGAGTTGTCAAATTGACAGTTGAAAATTCGTTATTCAAAGTTGTCAGTTTGACAGTTGGGAGTTCGTTATTGAGAGTTGTCAAATTGACAGTTGAGAATTCGTTATTAAGAGTTGCCAGATTGAGAGTTGAGAATTCGTTATTGAAAGTTGTCAAATTGACAGTTGAGAGTTTGTTATTAAGAATTGTCATATTGACAGTTGAGAGTTCTTTAAGCGTCAGATGGGTAGTGAAGAGTCAGTCGTAGTCGCCTAGTGAAGTCTTATCGGAGATTCGCTAGTAGTGACTTCATCTTTAGCACCTCACAAACCACCAACCATCTTGATCCAACATATTTTGGGGTCTCGTCCGGGATTGCTACAATATTTTACTTCAAAATTCAATAAAGAGATCCACGTAGCAATTTCCGTCAAATTTCCTCTACTTCTATGCGACTTTCGCGTCGTAACTTGCCAAAATTTTAACTTTCGTCGAAGAATAGGAAGGTGCAGGAGATAAGGAACTCGACCAATTCGGTTGGAAATTCGCTATGGTTCGTGAACCGAGACGCAGAGGGGGCTCCATTTTAAATGGCTGTACGTGTGCGAAGCCATGCAGTTGCATCAAAGTTGAAGCGGAACTACATTACAGAACCTCCATTGAACCGTGCCAGGGTACGTGACCGTAGGCAAGCTAGGATTTTGGCTGCTGAAGATCGGCTCGCTGAAACCAGGAACTACTATTGATGCGACTGACACTTTTACGATCCTGCCACGTGCTTCCACTCCTGTCACATTTGTGTCTCACGCCTGAGGAGCAATTTGTCTTTCTATCACCATTTATCTTTACCTTTCGTTCTCGCCTTCAGCCTTCCCTGGAGTTCGGTCTAAATCAAGTCCCTGGCTCTGTGTGCTTTCCAAGCTTCGATGATTCAAATTCGTAACTTGCGCTCGAACTGAAGCTTCCTCGATCATCGATGATGGAAACTCTTAACTCGAATTCGAATTGAAACTTTTAATCGGTGAAACTTCGAAATCGTAACGCGACTTGCTATTGAAAAAATATTTTTATTAATTTGAGCGAAATTAATTCGATTAATTAATATTTTATTGAGCGTTTGATAAATTTAAAATTGCTAATTTTTATGGTTTCTGTGATCTTGTAAGAAACTCATTTTTAAAACTTTCGTGCCCCACTTGAATTAAATTTTCCAAGTACCGTTCAGGTGCATACACAACGTTGAAAATTGATGTGAAATAAATGGAAATTGCACTGATTGCATGGTCGTGGAAGAAAATGATTTAGACGATGCAAGGTATTTTAAATCGTCGTATTACATTCTGCGCCGATATAAATAAGGATGTGATTCTTTTCTTTTAATTTCTTTCCACTAGTGCTTGGCGAATTTAGCCACGCACTCGCCTATCTCACGTAAACATCTCATTTCGTATCCCCGTTGTTTCGCTGATGAACAGCCTCGCATGCGCTATTAATTTGCCTTAACTCCACCGTGCCTTTTCTTTTCGTTAAGCACACGCGAGAGAGGAATGTTTCTTCGAATAAAGTCGACATAACTCGAAGAGAAAGTTCGACTTACTGCGCTTACGTGTCGCATGATCGAGTCTCTTGTTTCTACCTTGGCACAAAACGCTTCTTATTATTTTTCCTTGCTAATCGTGTGAATATTTGTAGAGACCTTTATCATCCTAAAAATCCCATTTTCAATAGAATCGCATGATTAATATCGCATAGAAATATAAAACTCTAATTAGACAATATATTTATAAAAAGAAATTATGAAACAAGCTGTTTAAAAAATTCGATGTTATATTAAAATAATAGAGAAAAATAGAATTCTAAAATACGATTATAGAAAATAATAGAATTTTCATAAATATGATTTTTAAGTATAAGTATAAAAGATACAGGTACACAAAATATTAATACGAACAGGGAGAGATAATTGTAGATAAAAGAAAACGAATATTTACAAATAACTCATAGAATACTCCTTCACAAGATGGCGTCTCCAAGATGGCGGCTGAAGCTTCGTCGAGGAAATGGCGGCGCGTGCCGCGAAATCAAATATAATTATAAAAGATATAAATACATAAAATATTATCACTAACAGAAAGAGACAATGATAGATAACACACGAAAACGAGTACTTACAAATAATTCGTAGAATGCTCCTTCACAAGATGGCGTCTCCAAGATGGCGGCTGAAGCTTCGTCGAGGAAATGGCGGCGCGTGCCACGAAATCAAATATAATTATAAAAGATATAAATACATAAAATATTATCACTAACAGAAAGAGACAATGATAGATAACACACGAAAACGAGTACTTACAAATAATTCGTAGAATGCTCTTTCACAAGATGGCGTCTCCAAGATGGCGGCTGAAGCTTTACCGAGGAAATGGCGGCGCGTGCCACGAAATGTAAGCGCGAACGTTGAAATTCAGCAAGTATTTCGGACACAGGTGCCCCTGCGAACTGCTCGACATTAACGATATTAGCTAGCAGACGTAGCATGAATTATGGAGCAGGATTTATCCCTTTCCCTCCAGTGAGCAGTAACTTTGATGGCTTCAGGTATCGACGTTATAGTGTCCGCAATAGCTTATAATCGCCAATTATCAATACAGATGCGCGGTGCTAGACGAATTAACTTAGGCCAGTGGACAATTTACCCTCTGGACTATGAATGCATCATCTTGGCAGATTATATATCTTCGCGTTTGCATTTCAATGTTGCAGCACGCCTTTGATGGGTAACTATTGGTCGAGCAATTATCCGATCTTTGCTATGACAGATTATATCAATTTCTCGTCGATTTCGTTTCAAACATTCGTCGAAAAAATCAGAATCAAAAATTCACCATAACCTAACTACTTCTGCGATATAATAACTCGAATTTATCGACCAAAATAACAAACTGGAAGGTAGGTTAGTAATTATCAATTGGAAAAATTAAATAAAAGATTCTCATAAATTATTCATCCGTCGACGACCTAGACAGGTAGGAAAACAACGATTCACTGGTGCGAAAATAAGAAATAAAATGGCGGATGAAAGAGGGAGACAGAGACACGCGTGACGACTACCGAAAACAAGAGGTAAACGAGCGGGCAACCGCATTATCGTCGGAACAGTGGTGGGTGGCACGGATCAAAAATTAAACGGCCCTGGCGTCGTTTCGTCAGGACGGACACTTTGAAACGGGGAAAGCAGGAAAATGGCCGGCACGTGCGTTGAATTATTCAGAGGCGGGAGGACGACACACGCGCCCGCGCGCCACCCTATTTGTATCGGGGATCGGTGAATATTTAGCGACGAATTTATCCGAATCATGATCTCGTATTTCGTTCAACGTGTCACGTTCGCGTGGCTGCGTTCGATCAGCGATCGAAATCAATATTCCTCGTAACGAATTCCCGTGACGCGTTGCGGTCTTCCTGCTCGATCGCGAGAATACAAAGTTCTGTTTGCACCGCTTCCATACGTGCAAGAAACTCGCTCCGCGAATGCCGCGTTGCTGCTAGAGGCGATATGCTTTGGTAGTGCGCCGTTACGTCGATAGATGGATGCACTGTGCAGTGGCGGGAGTGCGTAGCCGAAGCGTGAAGTAATAAGCCGCTTGAAGGCGAGAGATATTTCGCTGGATGAATTCGATACTTGAACAATTGTTAGAATTGTTAAAATTGTTGAATCGTGGTGAAGTGGGAATGCATAATTTATTTATTTTCTTGATTAATATTCGTCAAAAGAAGTGGAATTATTGAATTATGATTTAATAAGTCTCGTGATTTTTAGGTTAGTCAATTTCTCTGTCTTTTATATTCGAAGTTTCTATTTTCGGAGACTAGTTTAGAAATCTGTTTATAATTTATTTGGATACTTTATCGTATTTAATTAATCTTTTATTTATTATTTACGTAGTTAGCTAATATTTATGCAAATATGTTTTACATTTAATTCTTAGTTATCGAAGATATTTGCATTCGGTTTGATAGCAAAGAAGAAATAATTGAGTATCGAATATATTATTATGCAATTCTATAGCTTTTATAGGTTATAGTTTTATATTCTTACAGCTATATATATGTTATATAATAACTATTATATAATAGTTTATATATTTTATATGTTATATATAGCTTTATATTGGTAAAGCTATAATATATATTATAGCTTTTAATTTTATCGAGATAAAATAATAATATTCTTACGTGTACCATACATCGAACGTATTTCTCACCATCTTTGTTGGACAACGAGATATTACGATTACGAAACGACGGCTTGTATTTCGTTCACGTGTAACGAATAATTGAACACAACGGAGAAACGACTGAACGAATATTTCGATAATTCGCGAAGATGCGAACGAATAAATCGAAAAGCATTACATGGCACGGATATTGAAACAACTGTAGATGTACAACGCGGTGGAGAATATAGGGGGCGCAGACACCGCGACCATCCGTATCTCCTGTGTCATTGCATCATTAATTAATCGTATTCATTGCGTTTCATGCCTGTGGGAATTCGGAGTGCATCGCCGAAATCGAAGCCACTGGCATTCATACTGTTCCAGAACAGTTGCCATTCGAAACGGTGAAACCGTGCTCGAACACGCGGAAAATTAATCTAAATGCTGATTATCTGGCGAAGGAGATAATTGAGATAGCCGAAGAGAATTAGAGCATCATGCAGCATTTTGGCATGTTTGGTTAGAGATAAACGTTATCATGAATTGGTCCCTGTCGGAAGCTCCGATATGGCTGGAAAAATTGATTTCATCTGGGCAAGAATTTTCTGTCACGAATATTTTCGCCTGTTTCGTTGAAAATAAATCAAAGCTTTAATAACGTTTGAAAACAATTTATTTTGCTTTCAAAAATAATTTAATACCGCGAACATTTCGTTACGTTTAATTGGAAGTAAATTAGCATAGATTGGCTTGTAACGAAAGTTTCAATGACTTCCAAAAGTTAATTTTATATCGATAAAAAATTGATAGTTATTTGAAAAATCATATTTTAAACAAATTACAAGTATCACGCAAGTCTGACAGTTTGGGTATTTAATTATTCCAGAATTTTTTAAAAATTTTCTTTAAAGCAAGAAAATAATTTACTAATTTTAATTTCGTTCGTTCATTTAATTATTTACGTTTAATTAGTTATAAATAGAAATAATCAATAATTTATATATTCGATTCTAATTATTTATTGGCACAGTATAGAGCATGAATGAATAGACCAATCAGCAAATTTGCGAAATTTATGACATATATATATAACTGATATCTTCCCTTGGAAGATAAAATGTTTATCGCATTTCATTTATTTATTTATTTAAAATCGAATCGTGACGAATCCGAAGACACAAGTACATCATTCGAGTTCTGGTAGAAAAATAAATCAAAGATCATCTTTATTTCAATCAAAACACGGAAAGTTAATATAATTCCTGATTATCTCATTATCTCGCTTGATTAAATCATTTTTAAATCATTCTTAAATCAATCCTAAGTGTAAATCATTCTTAAATAATTCTTACTCTAATCGTAAATCATACTTAATTATCTATCAATACTTAAAATAAAAATCCACGATCCAAATACCATTTACAAACATAATCCAAAAAATTGAAATTATCGTAATAATTTCAAAAATATCACCACGATTAACATTCGTCTCTAACCCGAGCCAATCAACCCTTAATCTCCACACTCTGAGAGTACCAACGTTGCCATAAACTCGAAAATCTTCACGACCATAACCAAACTACCACGCGAAACCAGGAACACCAAAAATTCGCGTGCACGAAGTAGCCGAGCAGCAAACATGGATCTCATACGCGATCACGAGTGGAATAAAATAAAAAGGGTGCGTTCATCCCCCGGTCCGCAACATTTCCAAACGATTTCTCCCCTTTTCACGCGTATTTCACAAATCACCGATACTCGTTAACACGCGAGGCGTGTCCCGTTCAATTTTATACCGTGGCTCGTTGTCGAATTTATTTCGTGGCCACTGGTTCACCCTCGTAACGAGACATTAAAATTTCCTGGCCGCATTATGGCGGCACGCGACCCGTTCGACGCGGCTAAATATTTTACATGTTTTTCCTTTTTTCTCTCTGCCTCTCTCTCTCTCTCTCTCTATTTTTTTCCTTTTTTCTCGTTGTTAGCCAGGAGAATTTACGCGTGCGGATATTCGTGGCAAATTTCGCGAAACGAGAGGGAAAAATCGGTGCTCGAGCAACGAGCTTTGGCCTAATTCGACCGGGTTAGAGAAGGGAGTGACCCTTTTGGGGGTTGGCAGAGGATGGACGAAACGATCAGGCACACGAGTGGCTTGGAAATTAGGACTAGCCGTTTTTTCCTGGCTATTTATCGCTCGGTGTTCGAAGTTATTGGAGAGCTTTTAGAAAGTTACTGAATTGGTCCTCTCTCTGGTTTATGTATCGCTGGCTGGATGTGCGGATTGCTCCGTTTCTTGTCCGCTGGGAATAAGTATCTGCGCATAATTATGAAGATCCTTCGTCGTTTTTCGATTCCTCTCTGATTAGCTGGTACCGACGAATTTGAATGGGATTAGCTAACCTAACTGAGAATTCCGAGATACTGATGTAATGATTGAACGTACGCAGTCTGTGAGAAATATAATGGGATACTTGGAATTTTGGAAATGTTGAAGAATAAATAAAAATTAAAATAAAATCTTAAGCAGACATACTTTTGTCTTTATTAAATACCTTGAATTTTAAAAATCAAGAAAGTTTAATGAAATGTACTATGATCAAAAAATATTTCGAATTAGGTTGTATATAAGCATCGTATTTTCTAATATTTTGTGAATATTGTGGATGACAGGATTAATTTCTAAAATGGTGGAAATAGGACAAAGATGCATGTATTTGAAATGACAGCAGTCTGTGGGAAATATAATAGGATGCTTCGAATTTTGGAAATGTTGGAGAATAAATAAAAATTGAAATAAAATCTTAAGCAGACATACCTTTGCCCATTGTATAATAAATACCTTAAAATTTAAAAATCAAGGAAGTTTAATGAAATGTACTATGATCAAAAAATATTTCGAATTAGGTTGTATATAAGCATCGTATTTTCTAATATTTTGTGAATATTGTGGATGACAGGATTAATTTCTAAAATGGTGGAAATAGGACAAAGATGCATGTATTTGAAATGACAGCAGTCTGTGGGAAATATAATGGGGTGCTTCGAATTTTGGAAATGTTGAAAAATAAATAAAAACTGAAATAAAATTTTATGCAGACATACCTTTAACTTCAATAAATACCTTGAAATTTAAAAATCAAGGAAGTTTAATGAAATGTATTATGGTCAAAGAATATTTCGAATAAGGTTGTATAAAAGCAGCGTATTTTCTAATATTCTGTCAATATTGTCGATGACAGGACTAATTTCTGAAATGATAGTAATGGGACAAAGATGCTTGCATTTGAAATAAATAAAAATCTTCGTTATTTTTTTATTCCATTATTTTATATCATAATCTATAATTAAACAAGCCATCTGTTGCATATCATTTTACCAATATGGCGAGTTTTCTCTATACAAAATATTCATCGAATAATCAAGAAGTACGAACGCACCCTAACCCTGTATTCTCTTCTCTTCTGTGCATCACAAATGGTTCTCCCCGTTTAAACAAATTGCGATAATCCCCTCGTTTCTCAAGATCGGCGGGGAGCTATTTTAATAATCGCTTAATAAAGCACATCGAGCACATCGAGCCGGAATCCCCTAGCGGATTTGGGTGCAATTAAATGTAAAGAAAAGCTGGCCGGATAACGGCCCCCGGGACCGCGATACTTACAAGCGTCTCCAATTTCGAAGTTGTTCGAGAAGATATAAAGTTCAAATGGCGATTTCAGTCGTAAATCTTCGATTGGATCGTCGAGGTCTGCGGCGAAATCCACTGTAAATCGCGAAAGTTTCTTCTTAATCGCTGAAAGGCAGTTCGCGAAAGTTACCGCTTACAACTTCCCCTCCATTCCCAACCCCCCTCGTCCCTTGTCTCGTTCAAACCCCTCGATCCCTGTCCCGGCCGTTCGTTCGTAAAAGTCTTAACATCGTTGGGATGTAATACGAGCGTCGAATTCCCTAGGACCTAGGGACTTGGCCGCGACGCACGGCCAATGCACAGTTGGTCACCGAGCCGATTTCTTCGACGATTTAACGAGGTTAGGTTTGAGTAACGATTAAAATCGATTAAAATCGATCGTTTGATTTTCCCGTTTAATCAAAAGGAACGTTTAATTGAAGAAATTTTATTATTTGTCACATCTTATTCTTTTTCTTTTAGTTTTTCCTTTTTTCGATGCACGAAGGTTCGTATAAGTCGAAAGTGCAGAGTAGTATGGTGAAATTAAATCAGGAATCTCGATTTATAGTGTCACTGTCATCCTTCTTTTGAGCCTCCATTAGGTGATGAAAACCTTCCTCCAAAAAAAGGAATGGCTTATGTGATTTGTTTCCATAAGTTTATTTATTGCACGGATATAGAATAAGTAGTCGTAGATTTCCAGACATGGGTTTGAACAAATTGCTTGTCACTTCTCCGCTTCTTTTCCTTTTCAATTACTGCAATAGGTAAGCGAATGTCTTCAGCAATTTCAGATACCATTTCTATTGGAATAAACGTCAGTATTAATTTTAAGAAACCAAAATCAGCACTGTGTTCTTAATAACTTCGAGAACACGAGTCTGAAAGCAGCAGAATTCACTTTAACAGTGTTGATAGTCTTCTAACAACTCCAAAGGCATCAGCAGTCAGCTATTGTCAATGAAAAGGGTATCTAATAACCAATCACGATGCATAAAGAGTCGCAACATCCCTGAACGCTCAACAATTAGCATCCTTAGTGCATCCACGCTACGTCCGCCATTTTTCCTTCGTTAACTCGTAGCCCCCGAAATTTATTCGCTGGCTACTCGCGCGACATCTAGGGATCGGAAATTAAAGGGTAAAGAAGAAACGGTTAGTCCGAACTCGGCTTTCAGCTAGTCTCTTTGATTTATTTCCCAGCTTAGGCATCTCCTTTGCCCAGCCGAGCTTTCTCGCCCTGCCGTCTAGCGACAGTCCGCCATCATTCCGTCGCGGGCGCGTCTCCAGAGGGCGCCAGCTGCGGACACGAGCTCACGTGAATTTCCGCTCGTTAGCCGGCACACAAAGGGAACACGCGGACTCTGTGCAGTAGTGACACCCTCTTTTTCCTCCCTCTTCCTTCATTTATCTTCTCTGCTTACTTTTTTCCTTCTTCTTTTTCATCCAACGCGCAGAAATCATCTCCGAGGGCCCTCGAAAAGTCGAACAGCCCGCGTGACACGATCAAAGAATGAGTTCTGATTAAAGTGAGAGGAGCTTTCGCACGAAATTATCGCGGCGAGGGTAAACAACCCCTTTTATAGCCGCCGTGGCCCCTGCGGCGTTAGAATAACAGTTTTGATGCTCGGGTGTATAGGCTGCTTCAAAATATGTGCTCTTGGATTCAGGAATAGGTGCATTGAAAATTTAGGTATACAAAGATGCAAGAAGCTAATATGGAGGAGTGGTGATTGATTAAGGGATGAAATTTGGGGATGTTGAAAAGGGGTAGGGAGAAAAGGTGGACAGAAATAAAATTTTTCTTTCAGCAATTTCCTTGAAAGACAGAGTTTATAAAATATTGGGTAATATTATATTTGAATATTAGGGTGTTCTTGAGATATTGTTTGATAATTTGTTAAATTGTTAAATAAAAATTAATTAGTGTTAGGCTTCAGATAATTATAAATTTATTTATTATTATGACTATTATTTTTAATGGTTAGTATTACTATTAATAATAACAGATTTGGGTGAGAAATACACGTGTATGTAAATCTTTAAAGATTGAGGTTAGGTTACTTTCGAATTAGCTTGCGTTTGAATTAGACTGTTGAACATAGCACCTAGTAACATAGAAAGTCTACTATTATATAAAATTTAAACATCATCTTCTATCTCACAATATCTACTAAGTACCACTCTAACCTACTACTATCACCCGAAAGAATACTCGAAAATTCTCAGCAACACGTGTCCAGTACGATTTTATTGATCGAATTACAGCTGTTATCCTCTTTTCGCGGACTTCTGGACCCCTTATCATACTACCCTAAAATTGTACAGTATTGTTCGAATTCGCTGAAGGCACTCAACGATATTATTATTGGAGTTCCTCGATATTATCCGTTGCGTTGAGAACCAACGACTTCAGGTACGCCACAAATAGGAATCCGAGGGATCCGAGTCCGGCCATCGAGATGACCGGTTGATTGGCCCTCCATATTGAGGTACCACGACAGAGTATTGAAGAGGGTTGCCAACAAATTCGAGCAATACCTGGCAATTCTGAAACGACCTAGTAAGTCCCTGGTAAGGCGATTAGAAGCTTGGAAACAATTCGAATCGCAGGTACTCGCGTTGAACTAACTCTGTGACGATATATGATCGTCAGTTGCGACAAGAAACTATTAAAAATTGCTATAACTTAGAAAATTGTTTCTAATATTCCTACGAATATTCACATAATTTTTTCTCCGTCTTTCCTATTATTTTTGAATTTTGAGAATACTTTAAAATCGGCTCACGTACTTTGGAACACCCTGTATAAGCGAGGCGTAAACTGCAATTTTTATCGAATGATTATAACGCTTTTTCTTTTATGCTTTTATGCTTCCTTATGGGCGTGGGAGGTTGTAAAACTGATAGTGATTGTGAAAATAGGTGGGGAATAAAAAGAAGTTAATTCTTGGAGTGCGAAATCCGTGAAAAGGTGGAATAATGGATGTAGAAAGGGAATGGGTGAGGAATTTGGAAGGTAGAACGAAAGTGTGGTTGCCAGAATGGCTTTCTAGAGCACGTTTAGCAAAATTCTACGTGCTTTTCGTCCAATGGAAATTAACTTTTCAAACTGAATTCCATTTTAATGAAAATGAATGTTTAAAGTTATTACGGAAGCTATTACAGGCAACACTGGTGATTTATTATTATTAAAATGTAATATGAAACTTAACAGGTGTAGAATTTAAGACAACGAATATTCTACTAAGTTTTATACTGAAATTATAATTGTTACTATAAAACTTGATTCAGTATCTGAGATAGTATCTATACAGGGTGTTTCAGTAATGGTAGCACAAAAGGGAAAGGGGATGATTCCACGTGAAAAAACAAATCGAAAATGAAAAATAAAATTTTTTCATTTGAAGCTTCGTTGTCGAGAAATTCGAAACTGAAATTCTCTGAGTACGCCTAACAATTAGTCTAAGTTAAGTGCACGCTACTCGGTGAATATTCAAAGTCGATCTTCTCGAAAACGAAGCTTCAAATGAGAAAATTTTATTCCTCATTTTCGATTTGATTTTTCGAGAAGAATTATCCCCTTCCTGATTGTTCTACCATTATAAGGACACCCTGTATATATAATAATTTAGATACGTTTGAAATAAAGATTATATAGAGTAATACGATTTAAAAATAACGAGAATCTTGATTTTTTGGCTATTTTAGATATCACGATTGGTAACTCGCTTAAAATTGACCAATCTTCGTCGAAAAAATATTTTTATTAGAGTATCATGCACTCAGTTTTGTTGGACACCTTGTATGTAACCCCAGCTTGTACACGCGTGACTCATTCATCCCCACTAACCGAATTAGGTATTCAACTAAAAGTTTTGAAAACGTCACGGGCACAATGGTCTCCGGGCAGCTTTTTCAATTTTCAACCAGCATGGTCCTGCCTTGAATCACGCTCAGACATTATTCACCCGCGCAACCCGCGTGCACATCCGGGCGCACAGTTTCGACCATGTTGTCCCTGCAAATTCAGAGAATTTTAAAACTTCATAGAGCAGGGAAACGGGTCCTTGGAGAAATTTCCCAAGACACGGTTTTTCCACGAGACATCAAGTGGCCGGGGCACGAGCAACCACGAGACCGCGGGGTAAAAACCAACGAAAATATGGTTGGCGTTTATTGAGAACAGAAGAGAGATTCGGGGAAAGAAAAGAGTCGTTCCAGTTTTCGTTGATTTTTCTAAAAAGTTCCCACGGTGGTGAGAGTCTTCCCTTTTTCGGCTGGGACAATAATAGCTGGAAAGTAGCCGCCCAAGAAGCGGTATGATAATGACGCGGCCATTAGGGCAGATCCAGATGTCGCTGTTGAGTTATCGCCGGTCGGAAATGTTAGTCCAGGCAGGTTGAATTATTTCCTCCAATCGTTTGAACGAGTGTCAATATTCGTGATTTAAACACTCGCTTATTTCGCTTATTTTATTGCGTATGTATTTGTTTATGCAAATATGTATCTTTGTAGAAAATATAGAAACGGAACCTCAAAGGAAATCTTCGTTTCGAAATATGAGAATTATAATATAGTAAATGCAATATTTATTATTATTAAATCTATTAGTTACATTTTAATATTTTCGGATATTATTAAAATTTCCGAATTCTCTATAAAAATCAATCATTATGATAACTAATATTACCAGATCAATATTAATTTTAATATCGGAAATATTATTCGTCACGTACCGTGCCTTAAATTGCAATTGATAAAATACCAAAAAATGATCGATGCACGTTTTACAAAAATATAAATATCGCGATATTGGTATTTACTTTATTTTGCTATTCGTTGTTTATTTACGTAATAAATTCTCGCAATGCTGCGAAGCGTGTTACTGAAAAAATCACGAAGCACGATCATTTTATTCCGCATCCTTGGAAAGTTAAAAAGTGTTTCGAGTAATGGTGTCGGGGAAGTTCGAAGTTTCAGTAGTCGCGACGCGTGTTTCAGTTGAGGAAGAACTTTGCACTTCCGGAGAGTGACACTTCCCCTGTAACGCGTGAGAGAGTTACGAAATGGCTTTTAATCAATTTGTCGCGGAAACTTAGTTTCCAGCGTGTTTTAAATTTATGGATTAGCGCACGAAGGAGGGGATCGTGATTCAACAAATTGTTCGACGAAAGTTATTAACAATCCGCGATAGCTGGCGCCATCTACATGGGACAGTGAAAGCGGAAAGAAGCAATTCGTGTCTCGCCGCAAAAGCAGCGATCTGTAAAGCGTTGAATGGCGAGGAAATAAATTATTTATTCAGTAATACCGTCGGCATATTTTCTTAACAATGAAATTTAGCTCGGAGGAAGCACGTAATTTTAATTCACCCCTTACATCATTCTGTTACATAATTCTCATGTAACGCGAGATTTCCGTTGCATCGAAAAAGTTACTATCATCGAGCCAATTTTCATGAAATTTATGAAAGTAAAAATAGAATGTCATAATTTTTATTTCAAAGAAATTCACTCGATGCTTCGGGTTAGAAAATTTCTGCAAAAATTAGAAATCACTAGAATATTACTAGGATATTACTAGAATGTTAATTATTGGTAAAGTCTATTTAGAAAACGAATGGAGTAGAAAAGAAGTAGAAAACTAAATTGGAATTAGAAAATAATTTTTTGAAAACACGCGTGGAAGCCTTTTCCTTGCTCTTCAAAGATAAATTTATCGTCGTGAAACATTTATGAAGGAGAAAATGGAACGAAATAGTAAACTGAATTACATTTTCGTCTCGTTTATTTTTACACCGATGAAAATTTAAGATTTCCCGAAACTTATGGCCAGTCACGTATCTTTGTATATACCTTTCTCCTTTCCCAATGTTGAATGTAATTTCCTTCGATTCTCTGCTGACCCCTAACTCTTTGGAACTTATATCTCGCGTATTTCCTCGTTTCTTTCTCTCGTGGGAAGCTTAAAAAATATTTCTTACACGCGGTATATAGTATCCCTGTATATAACATCCCTTTTCCACTGTTCCTGCGCCGCTTACTTTAGAACAGTTGGAAAATTCCTCTGATAAAATTACAATTACGTAGCTGTGTTCACTGAAAGTCTGAAACGATATCCATCGCTTATGCAACTACGAATTTAATCAAAATGAGAGGTTCGATGCTTAATAAATATGAAAATATGACTATATCGAGTAAAAAGGATATGAATATTTATTATGAATTTAAATTACGAATTAATGTGAATTATGTAGTTACATAAATGATCATACCAACGAAGTTATGTTATCAATAAACTATCGTTAAATAAAATATGAATCTTTATTGTGGATTCAAAATTATCATTAACGTTATATTAATTTTTAATTTTAGTAACTAATAAAATTCGATCATTTCGCGTTTATATATAAAATAATAATTGGCTTCTATCCATATATAGTATTAAATGCAAAAATTTTTATTATTGACAAAAGATCTATCTATCTATAATTTATACTTGAAAGTAAAATATATATTTAATAATAATTGAAGTATGTATCTTGTCATTTTAATGGTTACAAATGCTTATAGAAATTGCGTAGTGATGAGTATGAACAGAAAATTTATTATTTAGGTTATGTTAACAATAAACTGTCGTTAACTAAAATATGAATTTTTATTATGGATTCGAAATTATCATTAACGTTATATTAATTTTTAATTTTAGTAACTAATAAAATTCGATCATTTCGCGTTTATATATAAAATAATAATTGGCTTCTATCCATATATAGTATTAAATGCAAAAATTTTTATTATTGACAAAAGATCTATCTATCTATAATTTATACTTGAAAGTAAAATATATATTTAATAATAATTGAAGTATGTATCTTGTCATTTTAATGCTTACAAATGCTTATAGAAATTGCGTAGTGATGAGTATGAATAGATAATTTATTATTAAGGTTATGTTAACAATAAACTGTCGTTAAATAAAATATGAATTTTTATTATGGATTCAAAATTATCATTAACGTTATATTAATTTTTAATTTTAGTAACTAATAAAATTCGATCATTTCGCGTTTATATATAAAATAATAATTGGCTTCTATCCATATATAGTATTAAAAACACCATTTTTATTACTGGCGATAGATCTATCTATCTATAATTTATACTTGAAAATAATGTATATATTTAATAATAATTCAAGTATATATCTTGTCATTTTAATGCTTACAAATGCTTATAGAAATTGCGTAGTAATTAATATGAATAGATAATTTATTATTAAAAGAAATACAATAAGTGAAGCTCCTGTCAAGAAATCAATAAAACAAGGAAATACAAAATAAATGGCACACGGGAACCACTGTATCACGAATAGCGATTATTTCATTATCAACATATCTGAATACCATTGGTGCTGTCAAAAATGGCCGTGCATTCTCACTAAATACTGAAACTACATTTGGTTTCTGAACGAACTGTGCACCAATCATTTGACAGGAATCTATCCAATACCCCGAACGTACTCACACCCCTTAATTCCTGCACTTCGGACGATCTTCCCGATGAAAATTCGATTCACCGGTAGCAAAAGCTTCTTTCGATCTCTCCCATGATCTCTTCCTGCCCGCCAGCCAATCGTACGTCTTCCCGAAATTTACGATCGTCCGTGATCGAAGTGATTGGCCCCGCGAAAGCGACGCCGGTGGCCACGAAAACCGTCGACCCGTTTTTACATTCCGGCGGAGCCCGGCTAAATTACGATTTTCATAATTCATCGCGCCGTTCATCGATTTGAAAGCTCTCCGTGGATGGGAAAGTGAGAAAAAAGGGACAGAGAGACACGAGACTCGTCTTAGCTTCGGGGCGAATCCCAGCCTCGAGTGGCTCTCGAAGCTTCGGTTCTTCCGATAAAGATGTTAAGTAACGATCTGGATCGGCGAACGGGACGTCGTTTTTCAAACGTTTGCCGTTCTTCTCCTCGCTCTGATACGACAGCGCGGATATTTCTTGCGCTCTGCACTTCCGGTCTGCCGATGGGCCTGGACGCTCGTCTGTCTATATTTTCCTATCTGTCTGGGCCCGTGGTTTATGGCTGAAGAAACGTGACGTGTATCTTTTGTTTTAGGTCCTTGAATAATAGTAATAGATTCTTTTTCATTTCGTTCTTCCCAATTTAGTATATCACGTTCTGTGTTTGAAACAGGAAGTTCTTGACAGAGATCTAGGTTCTAGAGATTTCTACGATGTCTAAGGTAACGATAAGTTAGTAAGAAATACTATTAATTACGAAGTAGTATTGAATTAATAGCAATAGTATATTGTACTGTGTGTACGCGAGAAGAAGGCACAGCGTGTTTAGATCCTCACGACTGATTAACTCCACTGACGCTCCCAATGTCACAGTGACTACTATTGGCTGAAGATAATGACGAAGATCATTGATCACCGTTTTCTATATATTCAAGGGAGAATCAGTGGATTTAATCAGTCGTGAGGATGTAAACTGTGAGGCTGTGTCTTCTTCTCTCGAACGCACGATACTGAAATGTTCATATTTGTTGTTTTTTGACAGTAGATCTACCATAACTGGTGGAGGAAAGGGTAAATGATTAAGAAATTCGAAGAGATAATAGTGAATGCGAAATTTTTAACGAGAAATTTAAGATCGGTTAGAATTAGAGTTGAAAAGTGTGAAATTAAATTAATTTTATGTGAAGCACACTAGCGCCACCACGCACCGTAACTCCGACAAATGGAAATATGTCGTTAATTTGTTTTCTAATTTTATTGATACAATCTTCGCACTTTCTACTTATTATATATGTCTTACAGGGATCTTGGAAACTGGTTTCCTCTATAATTCAATGAAAATTCTTCCTTGAATGTTTAATAAAAAATTCCTGAAAGTCTATTATTCTTCTTTTCGAGTTTAAACAAGATTCTGCTCTTAAAATCCAAAAAGAATTCTCTCCTTTTTCAAACTACCTCGTTTTTATGTATAATGCATTATCTCTTTAGACGTTTTCTCTTTGAAATTTAAATAAGTGGGAAGCTCTACTGTCCAGAGCAAAAGAATTTCTCCTAGCAGCATCGTCGACTTCTGTCCATCAGACTCAGGTACACCTTGTCTCCTCGTGCAGAGCACTAATAATTAAAAGACTCTTTTAGTCGAGATATTCTTCGCTCATATTTTTCATTTCTCATTCCAAAAATAAAATTAGAATATACCAATTGTTATTAAACTAAAAATACCAGAAACTTAATTTCCTTATTAAGGACAAACGGGACTATAGTCACCCATTTTTAAAAATAAGTATTTTTCATATTCTAAATACAACCATAGTTTAGAAATTTCGTAAAAATATTTAACACTAATATATTCCCTAGCACTAATATAATATTGACGTAATATAGATAGATAATGAGAAAAATTAATTTATAGTTATATTAATATCTGAATAAAAGGCAATATTAATTTTTCCAAGAACTAGGTGCAAATTTTCGGTATTCGTGAAAATCAAAACACCCGGATGAAATCATTTTTACCACTTTAGTAATTCCTTTAAATATTAGGGATAAAAAGAAGCTAACCCTTAAAACACCTATCCACAAATTACCCTGTTCACAATTTTCCTCTACCCCAAAAGACCACCCCTTGAAATCCCTACGCACAAATTACCCTTCCCGCAATTTTACTTCACTGTTTACCGCAAACTTTGAGGACCATCCCTTGAAATACCTGCGCGCGACTCACCCTTTTCACAATTTTACTCCGTCGCAACCCTTACACACATGCACGTACTAACGAAATAACGGCGAGCAGTGACAATACTTACACAACTCTGCTCTCACGCTCGAGCGCAATTGCCGAAAACACCCCAAGCCTCGATCCCGAGTAACCCAGTTGCAACCCTCTATCCCGAACGCAGCCATCCACATCATCCTCTAACCTACCCCAAAAACACTTCCCCCTATCCGACACCATCGTTCCGTCCTATCGTCGACAGACTCCAGCGACCACCCAACCCTCGAACACAGGAACCAGAGCACCAGAGAACGAGTTTATCGACCAAGGCCACGGAAGAACGCTTATCTCGTTATTCAAATATCGTCGTGACGCTCGCGTGTATCAAATATCTGGTCCGCGTTTCCACGCCTCGGCTCCCCTCGCACCCCCTGACCCAGCCGATAAAAGACTCCTCGCTGAGGCGAAAGACCGTTTCTCCTCGTCGAGTCGAACTTCTCCTCCCGTATCCCCAGGACACTTCCTATATTTCCGCGCTGTATTCCTGGCCCGCCATTCCTATTTCCCGCCGGCTTCTCGCCCCGTAAATTACGACGGGTCCGCGAGATACGACCGGAGGCCTTATCTCGGCCGAACTTTTTCACGAATTTTTCCTGCAAAACGACCGAGCGAGTTTGGAACAGGTGTGGTGCTTGGTGCTCGAGCTGCTCGCTCGAGGACCCGTGCTCGAGATCAACTGGATCATTGAGTCGTGTTTACCGAAAGGGTCGGGCAGAAGTGGAAGAGAGCGAGGGAGATTTTAGCTTCGAGGGCTCGCTGGGTGTTTGTAGTCGGAGTTTTCGAAATTTCTCTTTTCTTCTCATCCGTGTCTCGGTTGTTTGTCCGTTTGTTTGTGCACCGGTGACGAGTCGGGGAAGAAGATCGATGAGGGAGCGTAGGGGTCTTGAAAAGAAGGGAATTAAATTCTGGTAGACAGTGGAGTAATGGAAATGAAAATTACATCTGCCAGTGTGCGTTTATTTTCGTTTTTGACTGAACCTGAGGGGAGAAATTTATGAAACAATGTTTTCTGATTGGGTACTAACTCGTGACGTTTCCTTTGTGTTGTAGTTGCTCCTTAACCCTTTCGCTGGCAAGAAATTCACAGACTCTTGTGACAGAACGGTCCACTGTTTCTGTGACAATTGCCTGACGACGTGTGTACCACGTCGTTGGCGATTCTGTCACAGAAGCTTTGCGACGTGTATGACACGTGTTTCCGGCGCAAGTGGTTAACCTTTTCTCTACTACGGGTGACTATAGTCACCGGCCACGGGACGCCATCTACACACGACGGGTGACTATAGTCAAAAGGGAAAGTGACTATAGTCACTAAAGGAAAAGGAAAAACTGACCATCGCAATAGAGCTTGCAATTCTTTGCGAAGAACGCTAAAAGGAACGATAGCACTTGTCTTAATTTTCTACTCAATTTTTGTGGCCGGTGACTATAGTCACCCGTCGTCTGTAGATGGCGTCCCGTGGCCGGTGACTATAGTCACTAAAGGAAAAGGAAAAACTGACCATCGCAATAGAGCTTGCAATTCTTTTCGAAGAACGCTGTGAAGAACGGTAGCACTTGTCTTAATTTTCTACTCAATTTTTGTGGCCGGTTAGGTTAGGTTAGGTCTACACATCGCAATAGAGCTTGCAATTCTTTGCGAACAGCGCTGTGAAAAACGGTAGCACTTGTCTTAATTTTCTACTCAATTTTTGTGGCCGGTGACTATAGTCACCCGTCGTGTGTAGACCTAACCTAACCTAACCGGCCACAAAAGTTGAGTAGAAAATTAAGACAAGTGCTACCGTTTCTCTTAGCGTTCTTCGCAAAGAATTGCAAGCTCTATTGCGATGGTCAGTTTTTCCTTTTCCTTTTTTCTCCGAAAGATTTGCGTCGAAAGACCGAATGCTAAAGATTGCACTATCGTAATGTTACCATCTTTGACACGTTATTCGTTCTAAAGAAGAGACTTCGTAGCAAAAGGGTTAATTCTCTAATTAAAAAGTCCATTTACCTCTTTGTCGTTCTATCGTGGAAATAATGCTGCATTTATTTTGATTTATCTCAATAAATCGTGTCGTTATCGGAATGAGACTCCTATTTAAACTCTCCTTTTGATCTTCCCAGCGAGAGCAGGATGGTGGATTTATCGACGTGAATGGCTATTTATTTTTGTATTGTTACAATCATCATAAAGGACTTTACTCAACGAGGAATGGTACGATTATCAGGCTGAGACTCGTATTCATGAACTCCTGCTTTGATCTCCGCAGTGGAAAGAGAGTAGCATATTTATCGATATGAAAAGGTAAATATGTGTGGGTAAAAACTCGTTGAATAAAACGTATTATACCTGTCAGTGATTATTTTATGAAACTGAGGAACACGTATGCTTATTGACAAAAGTGTAGAAATTAAATAGAAAATAGGAAACGAAGTATTATATTATTAAAATGGGGAAATATTTTTGAGATGTATAGTACAAATCTTGGATTTTGTATTAATAATGGTCAACACGTGCACTGATTTGACAAATCGTAAATTGAGAGTGACTATTATGCTTGTGGATTTGTGTTCAGGCTGTGAAACTCTAGAAGGATCACTTACAAGGAGATTGCATGGCCTTGGGATCACCGATTTAGTTCAGATTTTGCAGGATGGTAGATGTTCCTCTGATAGTGAAGGTATATGATTATGGATGCCATTATTCAATAATTTTTAAGATATTTGTAATTGAAGTCTTATTATTTAATTCAATTCTGTTCGGAATTATTCTAATATAATGATTTAGTGAAATGTGTCATATTCGAATTTAATTTTTCTATTGACTGTTGTTTATATATTCCTCGCAAATTGATTAAATGGGGCTTCAAAGTACCAAGCATGTCAAATTTCGAATTTACCATAACTACTTTTCTAATGTCTCTCATCAGGAAGCTCGAAAAAAATCGAATAAATCTTTCAATCTAACCATCATTCCCATAAATCTCGTCTTCTCTACTCCAAGACCAGAAAATTACGAACTTTCAAGAAAGTGATAAAATCGTGGAGAATCTTCTAAACACTGTAACCTACGTAGATATCGAACTTCGCGTGGAAGAAGTCAGTGAACGTTGAAGCTCCATTCGCGAGCGGGAGTGGAAAATGGCGGAGATTGTAATCTTCGCAGAGGGAGCCACGTATCGAGCGATCATAGGAAAAACGGTCGCGGATGTTAATGAACAGTCACAACGTATATAGTTGCGTATTGCTTGTTCTGGTACTTGTTCGAACAACTCGAGATTGGATCGACACGCTTCGCTCAGCGTGAAATGCAAACGCCGCGATACAGTATGCCTCAGTCGCAGAAAAAACCGAAAGGAGAAAAGGGAAATGCGGCCTCGGCACCCAAAGTCGGTCGTAAAAATGCTCGGCACCCCGGAAACTCTCGCAAATTCTGAGCATACAGCATGCGCGTAGATCAGGGTACACAGAATGGCTGCAAACGATCCAGGTGACTCTCGGTCAATGAGTTCCAACGTTTCTCAATTTTCCATACAATGCATACATAGAAATATAATTGTTAAAATTCTGTGCATATCTCATTTTATGGTGTAATATGATATAATAATTAAAATTCTGTGGCGTACCAAAAAATTTCAATCCTTTTTATGCCACGCATGAATATATTTAATATTATATATTTTTTATGCCACGTATGCATATATTTAATATTATATATAACATTGTATAATATAATATTGTATATAATATAATATATTATAATATATTTGCATTTTATATAATATATATTGTATATTGTATATAATAATATTATATATAATTATTAGAATTCTATGGCACTTGCAATTCTACATTACTATTATCTTTTTATTTAATAAATTAAAAAAATGGGATTTGCAAATTTTTTTTCTGGTAAATAAATTAATTGCTTTTATATAAATTTTGAGATCTTTTTCAAATTCTAATTGTAATACTCATAGGGATTATTTTAACGATTAATGAATTAATAACATACTTAAAAATTGCCATGAGGTACTGGTTAGCAAATATTGCTCTGAACATAAGAATAAATAGCAAAGGGAGAATATAATTTTTATTTATAAAAAACTAGGTTCTACTTACTTATCTATTTCCATTGTTCTAATTATTTTTATATTAATAAGCAGATAGAAAATATTGGGTACACTGGAACAACAAATTTTTATTCACAATAAAATAACCATCAGTCTTGTCATATTCATAATTTTCTCCCGAGATCTATTACTAGGTCGCACAAATTTTCTTCTTATTATTTATTATCGCGAAAAAGCTGCAAGCTATATATTCTTCATTTTCAGATATTCAAATATTTCCTCCTAAATTAATGAAAAATTACACCCCCCGGTTGTAGGAGAATGATATTATGTCTCTTTCGTGGAAAAACATTCCAGCTTCAGTTCCACGAAGTTATTATGTCTGTAAAAAGAAATTCTAAACGATTTAAGGGGTAAAAAATATTTTATGAATCCGGCACCTAAAAGTAAAAATGAAAAGTCACGGAATTACCTGTGGCTATCAGGAAATCTGGGAATTTTTACTGTTAAAAGCTAGAACCTGCGAGCCTCGTAAGGTTGATTAAAAAATGGCGTTACATAAAAGACAAAGATATGCAAGTGTATTACTCAACGGCGCGCAAGTAAGAGAAAAGTGTCGTAATAAACGTAGGTTTGCACTCTCCGTTTCCGGGATACGTCCTTTTTAAGCCGAGGAACGAATTATGCCGAGCAGTTTTTAATTAAACGCAGAATGAATGTTAAAGATCTAACCTCGTCGACGAGGTTAATTCTTTTCACTTCCCGCATAGCTTTCTCTGTTATCGTTGGCGTAAAAATTTTACAAATCTCTGGAACGCTTAAACCAAGCATGTAATTGGTATTAAACGCCTATTACCAAGCTGCATTACGATCAATAACAAAATAGTACCACATTCCACGATATTTTCCAGTGTATAATTCAGCACCCTTTTTAAAAGTTTATGGTTAAAAATGAAGGATGAAACGTATACCAACCATGTACGTTTAATTTACATTATTTGTTCAATTTATTATTTATTCAACGTGATTATGGGACTATAGAGAGCTTATTATGTGTAGGATTATTTTTGGATCACCCTGTAGAAATTTAGCGCGTGGAAGTATGTAGAAAAAATTGTAAAAGTAGTCGATTTGCATGTTATTCATTATAAATATTCATTCGAATCTGTGTGACTTCGTTTGCCTGAAAGTGTCTCTCTCTCTCTCTCTCTCTCTCTCTCTCTCTCTCTCTTTGCTTTTAACGCCAATTTTTTGAATGCACATATTCCGTTTACCAAGCTTTTGTACTTCTTTAGAAAATATATCGTTCCTGTGACTCATGCAAATTTTTCAGGCTTGATTTAGTCTTGACTGAAGAAAAATTATAATCACAAAGGAATCTCTTTCTCATGAAGAATATAAAATTCTATTGTCTACCTGGTATGATGTGCTGAAATTACGTGATAAGAAAATGGAACTTACAATGAGATTATTAATTAATTCTAGTTAATAATAATTATAACACGTGATATTAAAAATAGTATTAAATTTAATTAATCATTTTGCATTAAATTTAATACGAATAATATATTTATTTTATTAATTTATACGATAATTTAATAATATTTCTTTAATAAATATTAATACCAATGGTACGATATGTGTTAATATTAATATACTAATGCTAATAATTTCACAAGAAATTAAAAAAGATTGGCTTTCAAGTGACGCCATTTTTCTTCATTTCTATTAGCAATTTTAATTAGTTTAAAAAAAGAAAAATTGAATAGTGTTTAGTCGCGATTTCTTTAATTTTATTCGCGAAAGTACGGAAACTCGAATAGGAATAAAATTCGCGAAATTGTAATTACATAATTTCGCGATTAAATTTCGCGTGTCGGATTGAAAACACGGTTTATCGTCGAGGAAGAAATGAAAATCGGCCCATGCCCGGCAACCATCGACATGGCCGCGTACGTTCAATGGGAAACAAAGGGAAGCTGCTGGAAGTCATTAATTACTCTGTCATCGGTTGAATGGTAGTAATGAGTCGGGCAATTTTTCGCGTGTATTTAACTGCGGAAACGTAGCTCGATGCATTTGTAACGAGAAAAACATAGCATACGTAATTCCTAATTAACGGTCTATTGACTGTGAACAAATGTCATATGCACACCTCATACGTTGAAACAGGCAAACATTTAACGAAGGATGACACGTTTTGTACTCTTCCAGTGTCATTTGGAAATTGCGAATCGCGCAAATTGGATTTAAAGGATGAACTTCTTTTTTGAATAAATATTGTAGGATTCGTCTTCTTTAATCCTATTTGATCCTCTTTAAAATGTTGAACTAGAGTGGGAAAAGAGATAATGATAATAAAACACGTTAAGAGGACGTGAAAATGATGAGAAGGCTGAACAGATTAAAAATTCTATATGAATAACAAATAGGCTTAGAGCACTTAGAAAAAATATGAAAATAAAAGGAGATAAAAATAATGGAAAAGATAAATTACATACAGAAAATTGAAGAGCTAAGAACCATAAAGGAAGCAGTAAAAAATAATAAAGAAGCTCGAAACACAAAATTGAACGAGTTTTTATTTTTAATTTAATTCGTTTTAATTTGATAAAATAATATGAAAAAATATATAAAAATATTCTTATGTCTCCAATTTAATTTAATTTCTCTTCTAGTATATCGCGCTAATGAAAAATAAAAATAACATAATCTCATGAAATATTGATTCATGTGTCCTACAATTTTTTCTCTTTAAAACAAATTTATTTTCCCTATAAATATTAATTTATAATATTAATATGGTAGTAATTACAATATTGTAATGAAAATAATTAAATACTATTACGTTTTATTACAGCCAATCAGCTCCTTATTTTCCCAGAAATGAAACTAATTTTTCCAAAAGTGTATTCATATTTCGACTATAAATGAGCCTTCAAAATTTTGAAAATTATAAAATCTCGAAACCAATTATTGTCAACCCCTCTCACAGACCCATAATTAATAACTTATCACAATTAACCTAACTCATCAGGATTGTCCATGACAAATCTCATGATTGTAAGCTACATTTATCACCCAATGATATTTATTGTATATTAAAATTCGAAAAATTTTCAAAATTTTTATGCAATTTTATCTTAAATGAAATAAATGCGTAATAATCAACTAAAATTAAATACTTCTTCGGTGTACAATTTTCCATATTCGAATGGTATGAAAATCATGCCAGAGTTAAGCCAATAATTTAATTAATAAAGTTCAAAATTAAAAAATTTTTAATTTAGAAATTAAAGCCAATAATTCGTTTTTCGAACGAGAAAACAAGTAGAAACCGTGGTCGAGGTTGGATTAAACAGCCGTAGGTTCACTGTCGGTTTCCGCGATGAATTTTCCAAACAGGGAGCCGATCGAACGTGTAAACGTCGACTTTCATAAATATTTTGAGCAGCTCGGTGCGGAGAAGCACTCGGTGTCCTTACGTCGTAGCTCGCCCCGATCGAGGGAAAGTTTAACATCGGTTCCTTTTCCCCATCGGAGTCAGAGTTTGTTTGCAACTTTCTATCGACGAAGACAGGCAATTTTCCTTAGCGTTCGATAGAAGGTTCGACCTGGACGCCGGTTTCCACCCCTTCAACCCCCGTCTCAACCCGTTTCGACGCCTCGATGTTCGCCAGAAACGTAAACAGACGGCATGCACTCACTGCGAAAAATTTATCGCTCTTCCCGTTGCTATGGACGCGTTATTTATATTTTAATTCGACCATGATTTATTCCTTTCTTCTTGCACCGGGCTTTTCAGGTGTCTCCTAGATATAACTGAGTGATTAATATTCGGGGTGTGATCGAGGAAAAATGAGGATCGTGGATGTTGCGAGGAATGACGTCGATGTCACGATTTTGAAAAATTAGGATCTATTTATTAATTAGGATTTATTTATTAATCACTCGATTTATGTATTTGTCAGAGATAGCTAATTAAAATAAATTTCGTATCTTCCCAAAGAATTATGTAATTTCCTCGAATACCAGTAGGAAAGATAAATATTCAGAATTTTGAATGATAATGTTTCAAAAATTAAAATTATGGCATTTTTAGTCACAATCGCAGATATATTGAGTAACATATGTATATCAAATTTGGAAGGGATTTTTAACGCATTTGAAATGCATTCTTAAAAATTAAAATCACGCAAGTGCATTTATCAATTAGGTTATGAATAGCGATGTTTACGTATTTGTCAGAGAAAGGGAATTAAAAGAAATATCGTATCTTCGCAAAGAATTGTGTAATTTCGACAAACACCAGAATGAAGTATAAATATTCGGAATTTTAAACAATGTTTTAAAAATGGAAATATGTTATAACATTTTCACTCACAGATATATCGAACAACATGTACATCAAACTTGGAAAGGATTTTTAACGCATTCGAAATGTGAATTTCTTTTTCGAAAGCAAAAATCACGCGAGTGAATTGCTTTCTTAGATGCAAAAATGACGTAAGTACTCGCAATCCTTCTTGAAAAGCGGAAGTAGCACATTCGTCCTTTCCCGTGAAGGCAGAAGTAACGCATTCGAAGTACCTACTTAAAAGCAGAGGTAAAGCATTCGAAATTCTTCCACGAAGAATGTCTTCCGACCTGTGTGCGCGATATTTTTATCGTCAACGTTCTCCGCTTCCTCGGCGCCATTTTATTCTTCACGCGCCAGACGTCGAAATGGCGGCGCGAAGAACGGAATTGCCTGTGGAAGTAATATCGCCGGATAAACAATAATTTTTCTCGGATTGAAACGCAACGGATCGTCGGCCGTGTTCAAGAGGAGATTAAAAAGTCGCGTCATCGAAAGATGGCCGCGGTTTCAATCGAGATTTCTCTCATTTTTCTTCGGATTTCGCCGCGTTAATCTTGGCCGCGAGGGAAACGAAAGAGGTTCGTGGATGGAATGGTCGATTGTATATGGTACTGGAGTAAAAAACATGACGAGAGGAAAGAGGAAATGACACCTAACGTGTAATAAAATGATTCGAGAGGGGTCGATGGTAGGGGGCCTCTTGCGAAGGAAGGGGAGGTGGAAAAATTGGTCAAAACTTAATTAGGATTAGTTTGTGCAGGGGTTAAACAATTATTGCGTGCAATTTTGAAATGATACAAAAATTAGCAACTTTTTAAAATATTATTTAAGTTTCTATAAAATAATTAATTATTTATAATAATATAATATTTTTGTGAAATATAATGATTGTAGGAGTCTCTTGCGAAGGAAAAGAAGATCGAAGAATTGGTCAAAACTTAATTAGGATTAGTTTGTGCAGGGGTTAAACAATTATTGCGTGCAATTTTGAAATGATACAAAAGTAAGCAACTTTCTAAAATATTATTTAAATTTCTATAAAATAAAATTTAATTATTCATAATAATATAATATTTTATAAAATATAATAATCTCGTAATATTTATAATTATAAATAGCAATATTATGAATTATAGTTAATAAATATTGTGGTACTATGATGATATAATATTGGAATTAAATAAAATATTTTATAATATTTATAAGTCATAAATATTATAAAAATATCGTATCTCACATTATAAAATTAATTTAAAATAGTCATACGTGCGTAATACGAATATTTAAAATAATCAAGAAAATATTTAAAAAATTGAAGAATTAGTAAATAGAATTCTAGAGCAGTGATATTGAATTATTTACAAATTCGGAGTATATACGCTATTAAATGCAGTTTGATTCGTGTTATGAATTATATACTCGTGTAATTCTATTTCCATAATTATCCGCGATTAATTGCATAGAATTTTCTGCAATTAATCGTACTGCTCCTGTTCTGATCGTTAGGCACGGTATTTATGCTCTTTGAGACACCATATCCAATGCGCGTTATTGGAGTCACTATTGCGCACAACACTATGATCTCGCATCGATCACTGACCGAGTGTCTGCGAAAATAAAACGTTTTAATCGAATAAACAGAGTGTAATAAAATCGTATAGCTCCGAGTTATAAATAAAATGATAAATATTTAATTTTGTACCGCGATCGATATTTTCGTTGCTCTAGCCAGATGAAAGTTGAAATAGTACGATGTGACCTATGGGAACGAAATAACTCGTTCGCGATGCTCAGAGTGATAAGATCAACAATTAAACGCGATTGTTTAATTTCCGTTTTCATTGTTCCTCGTACGATTTACCCACGAAATTAATATAAAGTTTAGCTACCTCCAGAGTTTCCAATTAGTTCCAGTGTCATACATGTAGGCCACCGACCTACAAAATCTCCATATCTCCGCCATTTTCACAACAGGGTGCCAAAAACATCGGTTTAGACATCACTTCAGTTTGTACAGTTACAACAGCTTTCCAAAACAAATTTCTACAAAATTGACAGCTTCTTTATTTTTCAAATTTAACAATACTAAAAATACTGTACAATTCTGTCGATAACATATTCTGGATCCCATAATAATTTTCGATATTATATATTCATTCACAAGTGTTAAACACAAGATGGCCACTGAAAGATTGAATGATAGAAAATCACGTTATTTTATTTAGAAATATAATTAATAAATTATTTTCATTGTTATGTATGAAAAATAACGTCCTAAAATGACCACCATTTTCTTGCTTACAATGAGAGAAGAAGAATATAAGAAGGACAAGTTATAGCTTTTTCAGTGGTCATCCTGTAGAAGGCACCTCGATTAATTCCACTAATTAAATCTTCCAATTCCTCGAACATATTTTAAATATTAATAATTCGATAACTATTATATATACAATTTCCTACAACGCATATACGTGTCCTCCATGTTGTTTCGCAGGTCCCATAAACAAGCTCAGATCCATACAGACCCCGCACTATTTATCTTTACGACTCGTCGATCTGCTTCCCGCATTCGAATTGATACCATGACACGCGATACCGCTACTGGTTCCATTATCACCCCATATAACCTATAACGCGCAATTTGGCCGGACGCGTGAGCGTCCTTGGTGGCGCTGCAGTCGCATAAATAGCGGCGCATGGAGGAAGTTATCGATGTCGTACACCGGACCGACCTAACGAGTTCAATTGCGTGCAATCGGGTTTCAAACTGCTGTGATATCGTTCATAATCCGAGCCTACGCTCACCGTGTTGAATTACCAGCGATTCCATAGCGATCCTCGCTTTTGTCGATGCTCGATCCGTCGAGAAACACCAATTACGTGACGTCCCGTTGGAATTAGAAATCGAAAGGAGTCGTGAAAATTTCTTGACCCTTTAAATAATCGCTTGAACGCAAGATTTTAAAAGTTGAGAGTTGTTACGATGCATAGGTTAGAGTAGATTTTTAGTAGAGATTTTTATTTTTCTGCGATTCAAATTTTGACATTATATTTTATTGCACTAAATTTTATTGCGAAATAAAAATGGCGTTCCGTATTTAAATGAGGATTAAATATGATTGACACATGAAATTAATTAATTATTATTTAAGGTAACAGTAAATAGAATGAAATTATTGTTTGGGGTTTATAATAATAATAAATTATTTGAAATAGGTATTTTAATTAATGAAATTAATTTAATACTGCGGAATTAATCTCGTGATAACATAGTAATTTATCATTGTCGTATGAAATGAATGAATTATGTTATTTAAAATAATCAGAAATAAAATAAATGAATATTTAAGTTTTACAATAATGATAAAATAATTGTGAATAATAATAAGGAATTTTTATTATAAATTATGTCTAACAAAATCTCTTTTTAAATTAAAATACCAACATCGTAATCGAAATAACGTCTGATCGGTTCCAGAATTGAAAAATTGTGCTATAAAAACAGAAACGAGAATATATTTTTGAAACACGTTTATTTTTACAGCCAAATGGCCTAATTTTTTGAACGTTTTCTGTCGGACATACGTACATCTTTATTTTAAAAATACATCATTCAGTCGCTCGAGCTTTGCATGATCGTTGTTTCGAATTACTCTGTTCTCGTTTCTTCGATTTTATGCTTATAGATTTTTCTAATTTTAACGCTCCGCTCGCTGCTGCTGGTTATTTTTCCAGCGGAATACTTAACAAGCTTGAAACACGTTCCCTTCGCCTCCTAGCGGGACGATATCGTTTATTCTGATTTTTAGAAAACATTTTTTGGAAGTGAATATTCAGGAGACTTGAAAAAACTTGGAAGAAAAAATCCTTTGCTGAGAAAGATGAGAAGCTTTACAAAATGGAGTTCATAAAGCCACCTGATAAATAACGAAAAATCGCTGAAGAATATTATACATAAATATACATGTACGATGTGAAGAGACTAAGAAAAACATGGTTGGAGACCAAAAATTGAACAAATAAAATACCAATACAGCGAAAAAGGATGTGAAAATGAAATTCTGATCTTATCCGTAAAATTAAATCCCTTTCTAATATTTTATTTAATTTTATTCTTTCGACGTGATTGAATTTCTCGAATCGAAGAGAGATATTATCAAACCGTGAAAGGGAGCTCAATATTTTCAATTTTCCAGGAAAAACGTTGTTCTTGTAATATTTCATATTCAATTTCGTCGTATCCAAATTTCGGTCAATGATTCCTTCGTTTTACCAAAAGCCCCGAGAATTTCAGTGGAATCGCAAAACATTCAACTAGATTCGTACTTAAAATGTAAAATCCTCGCCTCGAACTTCCATAATTCCTGTTTCGAGTCTCTGAGCACGTTGTCGTCGAGTTTTCCCCTCACTGAACCGCCTCCTTGCTGCGCGAAACGATTTACAACCATCGAGAGCAAACAAATGGCTGAAGATGTTTCCCAGAAACACGTAAATGTAAATTAAATTTCCGATTGGGAAAGTTTTCGCGATTCGTTATTATCGCAGTTGCTTTCGCAACGAATTCCACGTGACATCGATAACGTGTTGTCATAATAAAGTAACGACTTTTAAAACGCACAATTGGAAATAAATCAAACTTCTCTCGATGCCAGTCCATCAACGTAAACTGGTCGTAAATCTTTCGTGATATTGACTTTTTCGATTTCATAGGAAAGCTTATTTTTGTTCATAATACGTAGAAAGTTATTACAAGTCATATACACTCGTACCTGAAGGCAGTCGAATGTTTTTAAAAAGTGTTATATGCGTTATATTTGGACTGATAATGATGTATACAGCATGAAGGTACTCTTAAAATTATGTGAGTTAAGATAGGAAATAATTCAACGATATGTACAGTATTTACGATACATTTATTGTCAACTTGTAGTATCAATGAATTATGAAAATATTAAAATAATAAAAGACGTATAAAATTAATTGAAATTGCCACTAATTAAGAAATAGAAAGTTTCAGTATGATGTTCGTTCGTCTTTTGTTGCTTATAACCTGCCTTAAGACGATGTTACATTTAACTCACTAGCGCCACCACGGCCTATATCTCCGATAAATATAAATGTCTTATATATCGTTGAATTATTTTCTAATTTTACTAGTATAATCTTCGGATCTTTTCTTTACTGCATTTACCATATCGTTTCCAATATTTCGCTTTAACATGTGTACATAACGTAGTAGATGTAAGCGTTTGAATACTTTCATTTACGAGTGTACATCTTAATTTACATCTTTGTACAGTATCTATAATTCATTTGAAGTTGTTAAAAATTAAGAACTTCCAAAAATACATAATTCTTAGCTCAGTATCATCTAACGATTCGAAAAAATACATCATGCGTCTGCTTTATGGGTTAGAAAAATTACGTCGAATGTAATTCTCAAATTCATAGCAGTAAATCATAGAAGACGCATTAAATCCTCTGGCATTTTGCGATCCGTATCGTCTCCCTACTGAACGGTTCTATGAAAATAAGATGAAGAGAAAGGCAGACGAGGAATTCGAAGGGGAAGAAAAAGGAAGACAGACGGAAGAAATACAGAAACGAACCGTTAGACAAGGAGGCTTTCAACGGTACGTGAAATTGGTCTCGAAAATTGATCATTAAGAATACTGACCACGCAAACTACCCTCAAAATTGTTACATACGAAAAATAAGCAGACCTCGACATTAACCGCGAATATTATACACAATTTTCTACAAAAGGGATCAGGAAAAATAAAACAGAAGTCATTAAGAAGTAAATTGACATCGCGTTGAAGTAATCGATATTCAAAAGCCTCATGCACACTTTTAAAAAACAAATTTTAAGAAACTCCATACTCCATTCCATCGAGGAAAAATTCACGAAAGATTTCATTTTGTAAACCATTTAACCAACATCGGAATAGAGAGGATAAAGAAGATACTATTGACAGGTGCCAAAGGTACCGTTCTTCGTCACATGTTGCTTCCAAAACGCACGAGAAGCAGCCATGAAACAGCGACGATGAACAAGTTGCAGAACAGTGGCCAGCTGAGCGTGTTCTTCCGGTTTACATGCGGCCAAGACACGCGACAGACTCGCAGGTCTCCTCAGTGACGATCCTGTCCCCAGTCATGAATAATGCTCTGCATCCGGCGACTGTTCGAGACGGTCCGTGGACGCGTTCAAAGACGCTGAAGCACCGCGTGCGACGCCTTCGCGATCCGGAAACCAAATTTCGGCACTTCGCGAGATTTCGATTTAATCACGATGTCGTTCGACGCGTCCAACGACCACTTTCTGGACCCCGATGAAGAAGACGAGGACGAGGAAGAATAATGAATCTGCAAATGGGATATTTTAAGAGAAGACAGTGATACAAGTGTCGTGACCAGTGTCAGTGGATGTGACCAAACTAATTTTACAGTGATCCTTACGTGCTCTTTTGTACACTTTGGTGTGACATAATTGGTTGGAGAGGTGTTTATTTGCTTGTCTATGTTGGATCATGGTAGAGAAAGGATGGAGGTTAATTAAATTGATTAAATTAATTTGACAGATGAAAATTAACTTCTTTAATTCGATGTTGTCGAGTGCATACTAACTCCTTGACAGGCTAATATAATATTTTTCAATCCGTTCTAAAAATACTATTTATTTATAAACGATTTGACTCTAGGGAACAGAGGCTTGTACAAGCTTAGAAGCAGTAAAAAATATTTGCGTTATTAAATAATATGTAACAAGATTAATATACAAGCACTCCTAATAGAGGCCTGCTCAAACTCAGGTCTATTTTAATGTCACTCTATTATGTACATACAAAAATATAAACACGGTGTATCATCTCATGTCCAAACGTTATATACCTTCACGTAGATCAGGAAAAATACCCAAAATGTATCGTGGTTAGGGGATTTCTAGTGTCAAAAAAGTAACCAGTTTTCGTCTGTATACAGATATCACTACTGCACACCAAAGTTGGCTAATCGTGAAAATATTTGGTACACCTAAGAATATTTATTAACAGGAAAGCTACCTGTGTGTACACAAGTGTGTCAGTCTCGTTCAAATGATTAGCCAACGCGATAGAACGATAAACTAGGGATTCTTTGCATCGTCACGTGTGAGAATACTAGTTGTTAATTAAAAGACCAACAAAGTCCCTTGAGTCCAGGAGTCCATCTTCTGGCCACGTATCCTCTGAAAGCACGAAAATATATTTGTGAAGGAATCTCTGGAACGTTCGCGACGCGTGTGCAACAGCGTTAAGGCGTCGTTTAATTAGCATTCGCTAATTATCCGGTGATCGAGCGCGCACGCAACGATCCATTCCGCTGCGGAGGCTGCAAGATGGCGGGTCGGATGATGGTGTTGCGTCGGAACGAGCGGCTGGGCCCGTTATTCCCCGGCCTCGCGAGCACCGCGCCAAGCCACCCGCTCGAACGCGCTTTATCGTTGCATAATTTCGCGAAACGCGCCGGCCGTGCATTAATTTCATTAGTAATGGCGAACAATAACCGTAATAACGTTAGCCGAATGGTGATAACCGGTAATTACGCCGGCCATGGAGGGGTTGCTTCCCTTAATCACTTTCTTGCCTCCGAGCCGTGAACCCTCCAATTTCTCGCAGCCAGTTCATTACCAACATCCTTATCTTCGTTTGTCGGGCTATTTACGCGACGAGGGCGAATAACGGATGGCTGGAACACGGTTGAGTTTTTGAGATTGCTCTGCTGACGAAAGCAACGAGTCTCGGAAGGGCTGAGAGGATGAATCGACGGAATTAGGTGGAAGATGGGTGGCTAGAAGGGTTTGTTTCGATCTCAGATAGTTGGGGTCCAATTGCAATTAGTGTTGTTTAGATCCTTTGTTCGGTGGTTGTTGAATATAGGACAGGATTTGGGAATCATGTATAATGCGATGATTATTTGGGGTTGAATTAGGCTCAGGGGAGATGGGTGTTGAGTTTTCAGTTGGGATCTTTTGGTAATAGATGAATGAAAGATAATATAAGAACAATTTAATAGGCTTTCTATAGTAAAATTATTATTATAATTAATTGAAGAAAAATTCGTAGTATACAAGAAGCTAATTTTGAGGTAATTAGAAGAGCTTGGATTTTGATTTAGGATGTTGGAATGGAATCGTTTGCTAATAGATGAATGGAAGATAATATAGGAATAATGTAGTGAAATTTCTATAGTATTATTAGTTATTATTAATTTAATTTCTATTCTATAGTATTTCTATTTCTGTAGCATTATTAATTTAATTTCTATATTATTATTTTAAATAATTGGAGAAAAATTCGTGGTCCATAAGAAGCTAATTTTGAAAGGATTAGGAGAGCTTGGATTTTGATTTAGGATGTTGGAATGGAATCGTTTGTTAATAGATGAATGGAAGATAATATAAGAATAATGTAGTAAAATTTCTATAGTATTATTAATTATTATTAATTTAATTTCTATTCTATAGTATTTCTATTTCTGTATTATTATTAATTTAATTAATTGGAGAAAAATTCGTGGTCTATAAGAAGCTAATTTTGAGAGGGTTAGGAGAGCTTGGATTTTGATTCAGGATGTTAAAATGAGATTATGTGGTAATAGATGAATGGAAGATAATATGAGAATAACGTAATAGGCTTTCTATAATAGAACTATTATTAGAATTAATTGAAGGAAAATTCGTGGTCTAAAAGAAGCTATGTTAGAGGTGGTTAAGAGAGCTTCGATTTGAATTTAGAATGTTGGAATAGGACCTTTTGGTAATAGATGAATATCAGATAATATATGAATAACATAGTACTATTTCTATAGTGAAAATTAATATGGAAAACTTCGTGGATAATTGATCCAAAAGAAACGAATTTTAAATTACTCTGTAGGTCGATCAGAAATTATACAGTGTTTAAATATGGCGGGTTTTTAAGTGAATGAACATATATCTAATAGAATAACTTCCAGATAAAAGTAATTTTAGAGAATGCCTTCTACAAAATTAATTACTGACTTTTCATTCAACTAGGAAGTTAATTACGTAATTAATTATTTTTAATATGACACTTTAATCTTCGTTATCTATGTATACTATATTTAAATATACATTACAGGTCCTGTTTTAATGTTAAAGAGATATCTACTAGAAACAAATTGATGCCAATTTTGGAAATGAACTTCCAAAAAAAAAACGTAGTCCAGTTGCCCTGACAGTTCTCTGCAATGGATAGACAAGCTCCGTTATCGAACTACTTCGTTATTTATGCATTACTGCAGTATTTTGTCCGTTTTGAACTCTGAACTTTGAACTATTATTCGCTCGAGTTTTTCATACTATTGCTTGCACTAAGAATAAATTTCTCCTTAAAAGATTTATTTACTGCCATTAAACGAAGTAATCGGTTTCGATTAAAATTCCTTTGGTGAAGAAAATGGGCCACGAAGTTCGAAACTCTGTTACGAGTAGTCTAGGTTGTGGATCCCTTTAAGTGCTATGATACAAAACTTTGTCGTTTGTCCTTCTTTCCCACTTTTCTTACGTCCCACTTTATACAGTGTGACGACCATAACACTTCAACAGTGATTTAATCTAGTGCAAACGTTTGAAATAATTACACATTCTCAACATCCCAAACTATAAGAAATTTCAAAAAATACCAGAGATACGATCAGTAAAAATATGGGACTCGTTGGAACCCATAGAAGACTATCCTGTTGATTAAAAATGAAAGAAATATTTATCACAATTGTTCCTCGTTTGAAGAAAATTAATCGCACAGTCCGCCATGTTGATGTTCATCGAAGAAGAACAATTCTTCGAATACCATTTAAGTGAAAGTACGAACTGGAAACTCTCTTTCCAAACCTCTTTCTAATGTCAATTTCACTCACCATCCATCCCCACTATAACTGCACCAAACCCCGTATGTGCACTCAACAATTCCTCGCAGCGACGTTTGCGTGAGCCGCGAAAATTGAATACATCAACCTAAAACAGCCGAAACAGGGTATATTTTCTGGCCATAATTCACGAGAGCAACGGTGAAAGGAAGAGAACTATAAAAGTCGAGACTGGTCGACGTTAACGCGAATGGAATTGCGCCGATTGCCACGCAACGACATTTCCAAGTGAAATTGATAGGCGATACGTGTTGGACGGCCATCCGGATACCATTGGGAGTAATTTCGTGTGGTTTGGGAACCACTGTAAAAAGGCTGGTCTCTATTAATAAAATTTATTACGCCACGAGTCCCGTGGGTCGTGTATCGACCCAAATCATCCAAGTTTCCTGCCATGTATCGAAGGCCACTTTATCGCTTGCTACAGAGTCGAAGTTTCGCCTGGCAGGAAAAGTTGCTTCTCTCGTTAGCCTCCATCCAGAGACACGCGAAACTTCCCTTTTCTTCTTCTTCTTCGTCCCCTCCTTCTGCTTCTCGCTCGTCCCGTAATTCTTTCTCCCTTTTTTCCCTTTCTTACGCCATCAGTGCGATGTGCAACACACGAAACGCGTCCGTTAGCTGGAAACGACGTTTTGCCTCGTTTCCTTCTCGTTTTCACGGCCCCCTGTGTCAGGCAGTCGATACGCGTGCCATTTCCCGGCATGCTTGCGCGCCACGACAAGATGTCGGCCGTAACTCCGCGCGAAATGGCGCGCCACGGGTCTCGCGAGCCAGGTGTAGATCGGGGAGAAAAGTGATGGATATTGGAAGAATTCCTTTCGAGTATTTGCTCCGAAGATGTACAATCGGTCACGGGAGTGCTCGGACATGCGATTTAAATCTTCCTTTCGTTTCCTACCTACCTTTACTCTTCCATCGCGATCATAAATTTGTCGTATCCCGCATTATTGTACTGGGGATCGAGTGCATCGTGGTATAGAGATATTTTGTTGGTTATATGTCTGTCCAAAGAGGATAATAAATTTCACAGGAATTTATTAAGTATTAATTTCGAATAACTGATTGCATTTCGGATATATCGTAAAAATGGTGGTATTATATGTGAGAGGAGAGAAAATATTTTAGTGACATTTAATAATGGGAATTTATGGAAAGAGGACATTTCCGTTAGTTTAAGAATTTAGTATAATTTATTTATCTTGAGTTAGAGTATTGTGCTATATAGGAAATTTGGTCGAGTTTGCTCTGTATGAATATTTTTCTAATCGAGTATTAGCTTCGAGAATAGTCATTGCATCGTTGAGGATTGTACAGACTGTTGAGAGAGAGTACGAGTTTAAGAATTTACGAGAAAGAGTACGTGTCGAATTCGTCCAATTCTCGTGAGAGGGAAAATAAATTCTCGTTCCTCCATTTTGTCTTGATACGATACACTGCACTTTCTCCGAAATTATTTTCCAATCGATTCCCCTATTTACACTTTAATTTAATTTCGAATGAAATTCGATTAACAGTGAAAATATTAATTTAATCCTCCCCTGTCAGAGAAAATTGCAGAAATAAAAGTTTCCAAAATTATTTTCATAACGATTCTCTTATTTCCACTGTAATTTCCAACGAAAATTCTGCTATTAAACAAAATACATGAAAGGATAAATTCTACGATGCTTAATGGGATGAAAATCGACACCTTTAGCAGTGTAGATAAATGTAGATAATTTCTCCTATTGATTTCAATTAGGACCAGTAAATAATTCCAATTTCCGAGCTCGTCTTCATCGAGGTAGCTCGAAGCTTGCCACTTTAGGACCTCCAGCAAAATTACCAGTCGTGAACGTGCTAATGGTGCAGATATCTATTAAAAAGTCATAAGCTAGTCGTGAAACAAGGCATTATCGACAAGCTCTTGTTAAAAATGCGACAACTTAAACGAACAATCGATACTACCTTCTGGTGCATTTTTAGTCCCGGGTATTAACGATGGCTGCCATCGCGAGAATAGTGCAATGAAATCTAATTACTCGAAAATTCTCAGTTAGTAACAGGTTGAGAAATATCGCCTACAGGATGTTTAAAATAAGCCACTGCATATAACGTTCGAGGGAACCGGATGTCCTCTTTCGTTTCTGAATCTAACCTATAATTCTGGGAAAATCGATGACAATGTTCGTAGTTAAATGGAACCATAAATCTATATCGAGTATGGTTGTTCCTGTAGTGAAGGTTGATAAACTATTTCTCTTTTTGCTATAAAAATCTTCAAGGACCACGATGAATATGGAACACCATTTGTTAATATTTCAACGATAATGTCAGAATGCAATGAATGTTGAGTGATCTTCTTATTTATTATTCAACTTGATTTTTATAGTAATCACGTGGTACGAGATATTCAAATATTTATGTATTGAAATAATGTCGAGATACTTGGTATATTAGGATAAAAATTTTTTCGAAATTATTCTATACGATCTAAATATTTACTAAATTGTGGAATTAATTCTGCTCTTAATGATAATCCTATTGTAATTGATCTGAAAATTTTGTGTTATTTTAATTAGGAGTATTATTAATTAGATTGACAACTTGGAAAGTGTTATTTAAATGACTGCAATAAAATTCGTAATTGAGTAAAAATTTGTATCTGTGCAATAATAATCGAATAGAGAATCTTTTATTATAGTTCGATTCTCTTGAACGCAAAATTACGGTTTTTAGTTATTGCAATATCGATAACCTCGCCTCGACCCTTAACGAGATAACGCGCAAACATTTGTGCGCTTCACACGGGAGCATAATATTAATTTTCACGTCATTTCGATTTATTTCAATTTACTTTACGTCCATGAGTAGACATTTAATTATCCCGGCGAACGGTTCATTAACACACGTGCGCGGATTCGCAATAATAATAATTTCCTGTCAGCGATTTCGGCGCGTCTTATGCGCGATTCCATTGATTTGCGTAATAAATGCAAAGCATCGTACTCGATGAAGCAGCTGTTTAAACAGACCCCTAGCGGGGAGTCGTTTAATTATCATTAATTTATCACGACGCTTTTGACAGGCGCACTGCAGAATTATTTATTCCGATTCATCTCTCTATAGCGATACGATTATAACCGTGCATGCGAGCCATTTTGTTGAATGGCATTAAAATGGTTGCTTGCTGATCCGTGCGCATTGTCAGTGATATCCCATGGCTAATTAATATTATACGAATGTCGTTGTTTTAATCGAATTATCTTGCCTAGATTTTTAAATTTCTAAAATTTAGAATTAAAAACATTTTTCAAATTCAGTTTGCCTGAATTTTTTAGTCAACGATTGACGTTAAATACTTCTAATTCCTAGTCTTTTTATAAATCCTGGAAAATATGCATGGGGCCAAAATTCTTATAATTTATTACCTAAAGCAAAAAAGGTAATTGAAAAATGTTTAATCATGAGCAAGTTTTTAAATTGGATTGAATAATTTTGATTTTTTTAATCGAGAAAATACCCCATTTTATATTTCAAAAATTAAATGACATTTGGATATTTATCAAAATATTTATACAGGCAAATTCTTTATACAAATTTGTTATAATTGAGATTGTTAAATGTTTCCACTATTAATTATATTATTAATTATAAAAATTTGCAAGTTATAGATGAAAGAAAAATACAATTTAATTTCGTATATTAATTTTTAATCTTTTCTTTAGTACACTCAATATCCCTCTGAGTGTGCAGAAACTCTCAATAATCAAGGATTAATTAATAATAATAATTCCAATCTCTAAATAATTAAATAATTAAATATATACGATCAATCCTTGAGTTTTAAATGAAAATAATAGCGACACGATAGCTTTCGAGCATTATTTCGCCACACGTTTTAATATTCTATCATGGCCACTGGAAATCAAGCAAATCATTCAGATACTTGTATAACTTCCATAACTGCGTTTATCATTGATCGTGTAATTCATACTTACGGTTGTTCCGCAATTACGTGAAACTTTTTACGACGATCAGACCTCGAACTTACGACCATACTTAGCCTAGCCTCGCATACAATCTTCACTGTCTTACTCTCATGATTATTGAACGCCAACCTAGAACTGTATGATACATTTATAACGCAGACTTGGTCGTTTGACGTCAACGCCGATCGTTGTTTAGTTATATACCACTAACGCAAGAATATGTAACGTCGAGCATTTTAAAATATACAATTACGTCAGAATTCTCTATTCAGATGTGTTTTAATTACTATTACGTACACTGATAGCGTTCAATGACAAATAACGATACTGTTGGGAAATAGAAGAAAAATTAAATATATACGATCAATCCTTGAGTTTTAAATGAAAATAATAGCGACACGATAGCTTTCGAGCATTATTTCGCCACACGTTTTAATATTCTATCATGGCCACTGGAAATCAAGCAAATCATTCAGATACTTGTATAACTTCCATAACTGCGTTTATCATTGATCGTGTAATTCATACTTACGGTTGTTCCGCAATTACGTGAAACTTTTTACGACGATCAGACCTCGAACTTACGACCATACTTAGCCTAGCCTCGCATACAATCTTCACTGTCTTACTCTCATGATTATTGAACGCCAACCTAGAACTGTATGATACATTTATAACGCAGACTTGGTCGTTTGACGTCAACGCCGATCGTTGTTTAGTTATATACCACTAACGCAAGAATATGTAACGTCGAGCATTTTAAAATATACAATTACGTCAGAATTCTCTATTCAGATGTGTTTTAATTACTATTACGTACACTGATAGCGTTCAATGACAAATAACGATACCGTTGGGAAATAGAAGAAAAATAAAAAATTTTGCTCTAAATCACTATTAGGGTATTTATCATTATGTGCTTATTGTTAATGTTGGCTAGGTTAGGTATCTAATATTCTGTAACGATTTAAAAATTTATACAAAAATAGGGAAAAATTAAAAATTAAAAGAAATCAATAATTGTGATCATAATAGTAAATAAAAATAAAACTAGAGTGTGCAGACAATATATTAAAAATTAGTAGCTCGAAGATATAGGAGAAACTTCAATATTATTAGGTTAGGAAAAACTTTTATTAGCGTTGTTACCAAAAACACTGAAAATGAAAATTTTTCTCAGAAAAGGAAAATTTATCGAATAACCAATTGTGATTTATAATACCCAGCCATCCTACGAGCAATTGTTAATTTTAATTACTAAAATATAGTTTTGTGCTGATAAAGTAGATTAGCATTTACTTAGAAATCCATTCTAACCTAAATTAAATATCATCCTAAAATTTATATAATATTTTCTCATGAAAACTTAATAACACTCATCCAATTGTGGATAGACCCTTAGGTTCCAATATTTTTGGATCCAAATCTTCATCGAATTCGACTCACTTCTCACCAGCCAGACGAAACTTCCCTAGACCACTGTAATGTCTCTAGCCGTACACTTCGTTCTTAAAACTTCATCAACTTCCGTTTACATGGAAACAAGACTTGAACCCAATGCTAGACCAACGCAGTCTATTATTAGATTATTATTACTATCAGAAGATTACAAATAAACATTAGCCTGAAGATCCCTAGATATTATGCTAGTGCGAGAAATAGGAAGAAGAGGAACGGCCATTGAAAGAAACGCAGCACGGTTTCCATGGAACGATTATCTCGCGAGATGGAAGCTCGAAATCGATTGTGAAATACGTTCGTGGTTCGATTCGTGTGAAGGATAGAACCGCGTGTGTGCGATCTGTAATTACCACAGAGATCGGCGAATACTCGAGAAATGGTGTATCTAGGGGATTTAGTCGCCATTATGGAGGAACGTGACTTTGACAGGGACGCCATCGATCTGGACTCGCTGGAGTCCGAGGTAATGGAACTTTGGTTCGAAAAGTTCGTGTTTCGATGATCATAGAGAAGTATACTGGGTGTTCGAGCAATTTTGTGCCTATCAAAATTTTTTCGAACGAGTAAATTCGAATTTGTTGATTCGAATAGACGTTCGGTTGCGAAAGAGACAAGATGGTGACAGTAATTTCTTTACGAAAGGGACACAACCCTTTTTTTCTTCCCTTTTTATGTAAAACAAATAGTAAATTATGCATGCAATTCAATTTTAGTTTCTTTATTATTTCTTTATATTAATATTTATTACCGTAAAAACTATTTATTTTTATTTTTCGGTTTCAGTGGACAACTTTCCTATTATTCTACTTCTACTATTCTACTATTCTATAACTACTATTCTACTGTTATTTATTTGCTCGTAATTTATAATTATGTTAAATTTATTTTAAATTTACTTATGCTACCTACTTGTACCATACTATATATTCTGTTGCAAGTACAAAATATTTATAGTATAGTATTTCATTGCTTGAAATAACGAAGATATTCCAAACGAACAAAATTAATTGAATATCTTCTGCAATGTGCAATTGATATTGATTTTTATTAGAGAAACAATTAAAGCAGATTATAGAATATTGGAATTATATCAGATTTAAACAAAATATATCCTATTATGGAGTTAGTTATCGTACTTTTATTTAATACCATTAATTACGTGCAATATGAAGGTAATAATAATAATAATATCACTCGTGATTACACGATATTAAATAGAATATACATGTAACTAGAATCACTAATAATAGTGCCAGCTTTAATCACCTTACTTGAATAATGAATGCAGTGATAATACTCAGAATTTAATCTAGCTGTTAATTTCGAATTTCATTTCCCCCTATCTTCTGAAAAAATCCAACACCTACACGCGAAATATCTTTTCATCAAAAATTTATCTCATCGCGTTAGTTTGCCAAGAAACATTTCTAATAAAAATTCCACGTTCCATTCTCTGAAAAATTCGGATTACACGGAATACCGTTTCGAAAAAGATGCACGAAAGTAAAATCGAACAATAAAATTTGAGCTTCGTTATTTCTGTAAGTCAGATTTCATTTTGGCGAGGTGTAAACTGAAAGCATGCCACGTTATTGCAGGCTATACAATTGTCATCGTGTCCAAAACAGTTGGATCTCAGCAACGGGGGCCTGTCAAGGATTCCCGACAGTGCTGTAGCATTTCCGGCGATAGAAGAGGTCGTATTAAGCCAAAATCAACTTACGAACACGAACAACAATCTGACGCTGCTGCACAGGTACGAAGCTGACGTTCTAGATGGAAATACTCGTTGGTTTCAATTTCCAAATTACGGAATTCACCATCGAATTATTATTTTCCCTTCTCTTGACTCCGTGCATCTCCTAATAAGACAGAGACAGTAACAGATAAAGCGATAATATATTGATATTAATTTCAAAAATTTCGATAGGGTAATGAAAAATGGTAGTAGATAAAGAGATAGTGAAACAATTATCTTGTCAAAAAATTATAGCTATTATGTCAGGATTTTTGAAACACCGTTATAAGTTGTATTAGAAAAACGGATAATGAAAGAGAAAGTTTTATTACGGTATCCAGAGATAAAATTTTTATCCAGATAATAACAATAATAATAGGAAACAACGATTGTAACAATTGAAAAATTTTCGTTCAAATTACTTGGATTATTACATTTTCTATTTTCAGTTATACTAAATGATAAATACGTTTAATTCAATATGCAGAAAATGGTACGAAATTTCCAATATCAAAAGATTACTATTTTATTATACTAATACTACGGTTAATATTTGCTATTTTTCGTGTTAAATACTAAATTCGCTTACACGAAATTTCAGTACCCAAAAATGGAAAATTTCGTTCATATTAATACCACTATTCAAATTCCTATTTCCATTTATATTAAATATTAAATTTATTTTAATCGATATACCAATCATGGTACAAGCCAAATTTTCTATTTTCGATGATACTGAATATTTAATTTATTTGATCAAAGTTATTAAAATTTATTCAAGTCGAATTTGCTCGATTACGACAGTTAAGTTGATTAAATTTCTTTCTAACGAAGGTTCCCTAAACTTCATATCCTCCACCTGGAAAGCAACGAGCTGAGGAGAATACCACGGGAATTGCTGGAGCTCACGGGGTTGACCTACCTCAATCTCTCAGACAACAAAATCGAGAAAATTCCAGCCGACATAAGCCAGCTTATCAAGTATGTAGAGTCGATTTTATCAGATTTCGTGTGAGAAAATGGACCGCGTCTCCCTCGCAACTTGTTCTCCTGTTAAGCAATTATTCTTCGACGTGTTGAAGCGATAAACGATATTTAATATTAGCCAAACGATTTCAAAGAAATGAATATCTTCTAGAGTCACGAACAAGTTGAACAAAAGATTGCAGAAAAATGGATATTCCTGGAATTATGAAGAAATCAAATAATAAATTAAATACTAAAATAGGAGGGTAGTTGGAAATAAATTAATAATATTTTTTTATGATTCCATAAATCTAAATTTCATTTATAAAAAAATTTATTTAATGAAATTAATTCTGATGAAAATTGTGCAAAATGTAGATATCCAATTTGCATGTGAATATATTTATATATTGGATCTAAGTTCAATTTGTGCATAAATGCAGCAATATTTCGTGGAGATGTTGGCTAGAAATTTTTGATCATGGCAACAGAATATCCTTGAATTATTGCTTAAGTTTATGTATTATTCGCAGAGCTGGGGGTAAAGTGTCCCCTTTATTGCTGAAGTTTGGCGATACTATGAAACACTCGTAACTATTAATTCACAGTTGAATATTCCAGGACAATTTTGATATTCATTTCGATTAGGCCATTTGTTTAGGATTGTAATTAACCTAGTATACAACACAATTCTTTTATAAGCATTATCTAAATACATTTAAAATAATTATTTAACATAGGCACTAATTATTAATTACTGAGCATATTTCAAAAAATTTCCAATTTCTTATATATTGATTTGAAGGAACAAAGACTAACATTTTTACTAATATTTGTTCCAATGCAAGCATAAATATCAGTAATATTTTTATATCGAAAAATTTCCATTCGTTTTTCCTTTGATCTATCAATATTCAAGAAAAGAAATAGATATTCTTTGGATACAAGAATAATCGATATCTGGCGATATCTTTGAACAAAATATGTAATATTTGAGGAATTAGAATATACTACATTAAATATCGTTGAAGTTCAGAAAATTGATTTCTCGAGGTACATATCAGGACTATCGATAAATGCTGAACAGCGTGAAAGAAACTAAGAAATATGAGGTTTCTCGAACCACGATTTGACGTGAAATAGCATGGCCGGGTATTGAAGAATATTCCTGTTCAACGGGAAGAACGTTTCTCCAAAGAAATATTTTCAATCGTGTAGAAGAATCGTAATTCTAAGATATTTTTGACGTCCCCCTTTCCATATCGGACGTGATTGAAGAGTCACTTATCAGATAGAAAATTTTAACCGAATTTCCTGAAAAAAATCATATCGTTGAAATTACTATTAATCGTTAAACCTAACAAGATAGTAATAAAAATATTTACTTTAAATAGATCATAAAAATAATAATAAATAGAAAAATTTTTAATTTCATATTATAGTATCAAATAGTATTGTGATATTTTTTTAAATGAATGATATAATTTGTCAATTGAAAGTTTGAAATTTTTGTTTAATGATAATTTCAATAATAATAGTTTTGGAAGGTATTATAAATTTCAGTAGAATTAATCTGTGGAAATAAAAGCGTGTAAGAATAAATAATTACTATGGAAGTTAGAGTACTATCAATGTCTCAGAGTATAAAAATAAATGATAATGATACTCGTGAAGAACTGATAAAATTTTGAAACGGAAATGATACTTAATCGTTTGCTGGCGGTAAAAGGAGTTTGTATCTTTAGGTTCTAAGTTCGACGAAGTTGCCACTCTATTTTAGAAATACAAAGTAACACTTAATCATAAGGGATTAACAGCAGTCGTATCAACATCCATCATCAATGATTAGCAATATTCCAAGACTTTGAACATCTGATATCTGAAACAGCAAAGATCTGAAATCTTAAAATATTTAAAAATAAACCAATATCTGCAATTTTTAATTTCTTAAAAGGATCCATCCTCATCGATCTTCGTAAAAAAATTAAACAAAAGAAATTCAAGGTAGAAAAATGAATACAAAATACATTAAATTTACTTTAAAAAGAAAATGGCCTAAAATTACCTAAATTATTCGAATTTAATTTAAATTATTTAAAATTACCTAGGAAATCATCATTCAGTCATCGAACGACACTAAATATGATCTCTATTCGCAATTATTATCGTGAATACTTGAAACACTGAGAATAACTCGATTCATAGTAATCAGTGGAACGAAAGGCTACAGTATTCCTCGATGTATGATAAGTACGTCAATGCACGTGAGTTGTTCAATTTCCGGAGATGATCAAAGTTTATCTTGTCGTCGATCTGTCGATAAATCAACGCGGCTTTCCCAAGGTGATAACAGAAAAATATCCGTTAATTAATCGAACAAATCGCCGAGTCCGATATATTATTTGGCGATTTCCTTGCATCTGAAACGGCCTTACCTAGTCGACGGTGTGCTAATTAAGATAAATTGTCTAACCCCCATGGATAATTGGAGCTGACGGGGGTTAGGAATCGATATCGCGTGTCGAATGCCTTTTGCAATTGGGAGATCATTAATTCGAATGAAATATAGGAATGTCTGATGAAAAACATGGAAAATCAATTAGATCTTCTCTTGGATTTTTTAATAAGACATAGACATGATTTTAATTAACCACAATTTTGGTAATGTGGTTAAAGGCGTTCCTAACATTAAAATAAAAATAGAAAATATAATATTATGTTTCTCCTTTCATATAGAAAATCTAAAAGTTGTTGAATGATATTGTAAACAATTTTTATCTGTATAATCATAATTATATAATTAAAGAATTGTAAATAATTACAGAGCCTTATGAATAATTCTTTAACTATATGTGATATTAAAATTTAGTATTACTTAATTCTCTCTCGAATCTTCAAACTTTGATTTCAAATGAAAAATACATACATTCTACATGTAGATAAATGTAGACTGAATTTAGAAGAAGGTGTAGCTACAGTTTCGCGCTGTAACTAATACAATTCCTCTGCTTATTCTAGTCTAGTTATTCCACAGTCCTATTAACTTATATCGTGTAGGATTCTTATGCGATAAAGACACATCATTAAGATAACAAAGATTACATGCGCAACGAACTTGCACAAACTGCTACTTCGTGTTGTTTTGGTTGTAAGAGTTGCGTGTAGCAGAAGTATCTAGAAATTGAAACTTTGCTACTTATTGTTAGTTAGTTACGCAAGGCTATTACCGGCATGTAAAATCGCAAATTACTGTGTTTACAGCAGTAAGAACTTATTGATTTCTTGCATCTTCTTGGAAAAATTTCTCGAAATTTAAACTGGTTAATTTGAAGAAAGCAATTTTTATTATACCCTATTTTTCATTTATGATCCTTTCATATATACTTCCATCGTCATTAAAAGTAATTATCGTTAATTTTAGAATCTCTCTTGATTAAAAATTTTGTCTCCACTCAGTTAGTGCCATAGAGTGTTAAAATTTTAGTCTTTAATTCTCCAACACCCTGTATAAAAAGCAATAAATGTAGTACACGTAGTTGAAACAATAATTTCAATGAGTATAATATAATTTAAATGATAGCTACAATTCTGTCTATTATCCGTTTCCATTCGTTTATCCATAACTACGTGACCGTCGCTATCACCAATGGCAGAATGCAATGGACGAAGTTTTCTTACGAGTTATCGAAGTTGCGACTATCGAGTTTCCATTGTATACTACATACGACTCGTTCTTGAATAAACTCTAAAGTTAGCTGTGATATGAACGAATCGTTTCGCATTTAATAATTTCATCGAGAAATTAATCTACAAAAAGAAAAGAAAAGAAAAAGTTACATAACCTATATTCGATTATTACCTTGAATATTGAATTTCATTACCAATATATAGGAGTACTAAATAGTACACGTATAACAATTATTACAGAAGTCTAATCAAGGGTAACAATCCTAGATCGGACAACTTATGTATATCATACATATTCCCATCCACTATCGAAGATGACGTGGATAGACAAATCGTTGACGAATCAAGTCAATATTGTACCACCTGCGTCGCAGGCTAATTGTACACAAACGCTCGAAATCCTTCCCGAGCCAAGCAAAGATAAACGCGGAGAACGCGTAGGTTGGCTAATAAATCGCGTAAAGCGTCTCATCTGGATGGTCGATCGCAGGAGGCCCGTGTAATTAAGGCGGAGATTACGTAAAGTTTCTCGAAAAGTGCTTTCCAGCGACCGGAAACCTGGATGCCAAACGCTCGGTAAAACAAGGAACTACGGTGTGAGCACGAGCCTACTAACACGCATGCGCACCCCCACTGCTGCCGCACACGTGACTCGCGGCGAAAGAGAGAGAGAAAAAAACGTAGACGCATGCAAGAACGCATGTGTACGAGTGCGAGTGGCAAAAGGTAAGCCAACTTCGTTGGTGGAATGGAGTTGGGCAACACGCCCGACAGAAGTCGTACATCGGAGCGCAGTGGCGCAGAAACAACGGAGGAAGAAGAGCCGTGCCGCGAATTAATGCGAAACTTTCCAATAATCAGGTGGCCGAGGTGAGGGGCCGCATTTGCTTCTAGGCTGGCTGAAATGTGATACGGTATATGGAGAACGATTTGCATTAGGGATATGCGAGAATTTCCACTGCTGATATATGTAGACATTATCGGAAGCAGTATTAATTGTTAGAGGTTAGAATATGGTAAAAATAGAGCAAATAGAATTGATGTTAATCGTAAATGATAATTTATTATTCCCTCTGAGTAATATATTGTTAGAATAACGAAGTAAGTATAATTTTACCACTTCCTACGTTTATTAGATATTTTTAGTAATAAATTTATATAAAACAGTATATGCAGCTAGGAAACCTTCAAATCTATCACTGATGGAATGATAACAGGATATCACAATGCTACTGGAACAGAACAAGGAAGTTATAGGACACGTTTTATTGGTATAAAATAAAACATTAATTAAAATATTTCACAATTGCGATACTGTACGTATTCCACTGAAGTGGCTGGCACAGAGTACAAAAGTTAATATAGCCGATAATATATAATATATAATACATCGAGAACTATCTAGCAGTGATAATTTCAATAAGGAAGAATATAGTATGCCAGTAAAAGAATATTGTAGTAATTCAAAAATGACAATCTGATGGAAAAAATACAAACATGAAGAAATTGAATTTTTAAATAGTATATTTATAAGTTAACATTCAGCTTATGAAAATGTATCAGTTCATTAGTTAGCTGACATTTCCATTAACAGTATATATGCAAATAAACACACGTGTAAGAATGAAGTATCTTTGCATTTATCGTTTATTATATGAAAACTGGTATATATGCTTAACAAACGAAGTTTGTATTTTTATAAACTATAAGAAGCAAAGAAAAGTAGAGCAAAACGAAAGAGTGAAGCAAATAGAAATATTATTTTAAATGTACATGCATGCTGCGAGTAGTTTATGTAGTTGCCATTTTGAAAGATATATATGTTACAAAAAGAAACCATTATCACTTGATAAAGTAATGTCTTTCCCATGTTTATTTTAAATTTTCAAATTCTACACGTGTTATTTGTAAAGCTCTATTAATTATGGATATCGTAAGAAAATGTACCGGGTGGTCTGCAAATTTCATTAACGTCTTTTAGGTATAAAAATGAGACGAGGACAAATCCGATTCTGGTACCACTGCATCTAAATACTCATTCGAGTCATTATGCTTGCAATGAGTAAAATAAATGAAATGTATGATAATAATTATACGTTGCACAACTCGAGTCTTACATTCATCGAGTGCACGTGCTGTTAATTAAGGATAATAGCACCAATTCCCCTTCCTGACCTTGCATTTATGCCATTTTACTTCCTCCCTGTTATAATCGTATGATTTCTGGCTAAATTACTATATGACATGGGGAGTACAAGGGGAAAACGAGTTATGGCGAAATTATTTAAGTAGGTATGTAAATGAGGTTGAACAGTACGATACGACAACTTAATATTATTCAAAAAGCAGTCATTTGATAAGGACCATGTGAAAAAATATCGTAAGATTTAAAAATAAGAATTTAAGTTACAAAGCTACTTATAAAACAACATTTTAAAATATAAATATAACAAGTACAATACAATTCAAACTATCAAGTAAAAAGAAAGATAAAAGTATAATCTAAAATTTTATTTTCAGCACGTTCTATGCCAAGGATGAAAACAAATTATGTTAAATTCCAATCAACTATAAATCCATTAGCGACGTCAAAATGTTGAATGTTAATCTACGATTAAAATTCGTGTTTAAACTTGCATCTTGCGTTATTTGAACTATGGTTACAGCACCATGTTAATTGCAAGTCCGCTTTTCCGCTTGTTAAAGAAATATGTGTAAGGATATTCAGTGTTACAATCAATAGCAATTTACTTGCTGTTACGTATGTAATTTTCTAAACAGCTATAAAGAATAATAATTATTCGATGCATTCCACACAATGTTCAGGAAGTTCTATGGTCAGGTGAATTTTAAAAATATTTCAACCGTGTCACGTATTTCTCGTTAGTACCATAAGAAGCTATACGCCGTAATTAACAACGCTAATTATCAATCACGTATTAATGCAGCAAGTCAATAGAAAACGATGGCGATCCGACATGAAACTGAAACAAAGTAAAAAAGGCTAATTTATTTTTGACACAGAAGATTAAATTTGATCGAATTGAGGATTATCACCGAAATTGTTGAAATCAAATTTGATATAATGGTATAGTTTGATGGACATTACAAAATAAAATTACTTATTACGTTAGACGCTTTTCACCAAGTGTGAATGAACTCGTTCATAATTTATAAGTGAAAGAGATGTGTTCCTTGCTATGGTTAAAACAGTACGTGAAGCATTGCGTAAAATGAATGAATACGTCGATGTTTTGAATTACAAATAATAGCCATAAATAATATTTGGAATATCCATCAGATTTTTCCATGAAGAGCGACAGAAAATATTTTTAAAAGTATACAAATAAATTGTAAATGATTCTATTTTATTTCACTGGAATTATTTTATTTTTTATACTTCAATGCTTCTTAGGATACTAATTAGTTATAGAATATGGAAGATGTAAGTATGCATTTTTCTGATAACATTGTTTCATCTTAGAAAATATTTTATGCAAATTTCCCCTGCTTATCGTCGACAGATTAATTCATTATTCGTGAAATGAAGAACGATACTTGCTATAATAATTAACGAGTTAATTAACTGCTATCACGAGCATCTAACGATATAACATCTTACCCTGAAAGGATGTTTGCTTTATTAATAAATTTGAGATTAAAAATGTAAGAAAAGGAAGATCGACTGCTTCTCTTTCACTCCTTTACTGAAACAAAAGGCTCGTTTGAAATATTGAATGGAGTTCCTTATAAACTGCATACATAAGTGAATCTTGGAAAGGAGCTCTTCTCCTGGTTGTCTCATTGTGTAACAAAACAATAAAAGTGAAATTGATTTTTGTTTTACAAATTGGACAGCAAGTTAAGTATCTGTTGTAAATTATATTATTTAAGAAAGTCTCCTATTTCAACCCTAGAGATATTTAAAAACTTGTACACTTTCTAAATTATTAAAACACTTGATCAATAATTTAAAAGATGATGCAGTGTGAAAGTAAATTCTTTCATCCTAAGTACTAATTAATAATTGGATATGCAGCTTCCTATTATCCAAGAATACATTGAATTATTTACAACAGGAAGCATTATTAAACTGTGTAAATAACTTTGTAATTACATAAAATCCATCGTGATTCTTGGAAATGAATGGAAAATTAATTCCTTTTCTTATTAGTTTACAATTAATTCAATGACAGAAGATCAATACGTCTATCTTAAGCACTCGCCTATGTAATCTTATCCATATTTAAAATTAACAAACAAAAACATGCTTTAAATTTTTAAATCCTTAATTTACCAGGATTGTTGTCGATATCCCTCCATGTTGCCATGGAGGTCCAGAATAAAATTCGTATTTCCAAGAACCAAAATTAACATATAAAAAGCCACTATACAACTCTTTGCTGTATGAAAATTACCAAAACAGAATTCCCATTTTCCAACAGATAAAACGAATAAGTAAGCAACGCTATCGCAACCCCTTAATTTATCAGAATTACCATCAGTAGCCCTCCGCGTTGCCATGGCGGCCCAAAAGCGGAAGCTCGTAAGGAACACGCGATTACATATGATATCCTCGAAAAAAAAAGAAAAAGACAGAAAAGAAAAGCCAAAAGAAGGAAAAAAAGATGACCAAAAGGACCAACAACGACGGGTCTCCCCGAAGGGACGGAAGAGCCGTATAAAATATTCAACGCGGTCTCTCGGAGGCCGTAGCAACGAGAAGATCTTAAAGAAGAATCTACGTAACGGCTTGAAGTTTCCCAACTCCGGGAGAATGAGAACCCTTCGCGAGAAGCGCAATTTAAAAGCTCCTTATCACTGAATTCCTTTTCCGTGAACGATGCCACACTCGTGGAACAATGCAAGCGGCCAAACAGTGGAACCGTGCAATTACTTCCCGATCAGCCACTGCGATCAGAAAGAGCGCACATCCCTTGTTGGTTAGAACTGTGCATAGGCAAGTGTGGACGAGGAAACTGAAGAATCGTGCTGCAAACAACTGTTGACACTGGAACTGTCGACCTGTAACGTGTACTTAAGTATTAAATTATATAATGTTATATTATATTGCAATAAAATATATAATATTAATCATATTACATTCACCAAGGAGTAATGTTGATATTCTCAGTACATGAGAAAATGTGTGTTGAAGTACCTGTTGATATCTACTTCTCTTCCTTTCCTCTTCTTCTTGAACTGTTTGATAAAAAGATATGGAAGTTTATAAATTAAATGAGATAACAAAAATTGTTTAAAGAATGAAATAAATACAATTATTCTACCACTTAAAAGAATCTGAAAAGAGGATAGATAAGAAATCTTCCCTTAAGAAATCTTCCCCTGCGTTACACCATCTCACTTCTTGATGACAATTGTTCAAGCTAATAACTCCTCGTGACCATATGCGATCCTTAAAGCCAGATGTTTTCGTGATACGACCAACAAGTCGAAGTTTTTAAAGAAGTACCCAACTTCCGTTTAACGTAATCAGGTCGACGACGTGTGAACTTCCTTGCAACCCCGTTAACCAGCGTACAGTCGTCGGTTACTGGTACACAGACGCTCCAGGACACCAGGAATCAGCATAAGCCAGTTTGCACCACTAGCAGGAGCTAATCTCTCCTTTCTGTTACGTCACAGTGGTCAGCCAAGCCATCCTTGGTCTTCTCCCTCTTTCTTCCTCGGCACAGGAGTAGCTTGGATACGCTTCGAGTCGCCACGGACTTCTTAGTACCCTGAAGAACTCGCACGGGCATACACCAACTCGTAACTTTGCAAACCTGTCTATCCTGAACTACTGACGGCTTGTGGAGTGACGTTTACCGAGACTCCGTGGAAGAAACTCCTCAACTATTTAGCAGAAGGGCGCTCGGGTGTAAAACGGATGTTCGAAACACTCTTGAGAAGACTGGTACCACGCTGGAGGAAGTGATGTGGTAGTTTGGTTGGAAGAATATGGAATAACTTGTCTGATAGAATACTGCCAAAGAATTTCATTTCAATGTTGGCAAATGCTGGTGCTATTGAAGAAGAACGTTTTCTGAATCTGGAGGAAATTGTATAGTTGTATTGTAAATTGAGGAAGATGGTACCTGCTATAGATGTTGAAAGATACTATTGGTACTGAGAACTCTAAAGTATTTGGGACATTGCCTGTGAGAGTACAGAAAATGGCATCATAATTGTGTTAATTGAGTAGAAATATTGAATGGATTATTTGATATTAGTATTGATGAATCTTGCAATTAATATTGGGGATTTTGGAATGTTTATGCTTATGGAATGTTTATGCTGTGAGAAAGTGACCGTATTGAAGAAAATGGCATAGGGGAACTTGGAACTAAAAAAGATATTAATATGAAAGACTTTTATTTCAATATAAGAAAGCTAGGATACTATTTAATAGAACTGGCACAGAATTTTGCAAGAGTGAAACTAGATTGAATAGACTATTTACTACTTATAATTAAGAAATTCTCCTGAAGGAATTAGTGAAGTGTAAATGTTATTTGGTACAACTGTAGAGAAACTGACTTGGTGATTTATAAACTGATTAACAGTCATTAAATGAACTCAACAATGTTATGGCTGAAGGATCCTGATATGTATTATTATGTCTCTTTGGCATGAGTAAGGAATAATAGTTTCCTTCATTGCTTGAAAAAACACAGAATGGACTAAACCGAATTCAATTAAAGAACTTAATGGACTTGAAATACTGAATTTAGTATGACTTTTACTATAGTGACTTAGAATACAATAGGCATATTGTAGTGTTCAGATTAGTGTGATTAATGAAGTGTGAATAATGAAAATGCTCAGAAAACCATTGAAGGATTAAACTGCTTACTCTACTGATGTGATTGAACTGTGTTTTATAGTACAAGGTGAACCACATTTGGATGTACTATGCCTGAATGTACATGTAATTGAATATGATTAGTTACATGTAACACCATATAAAATTGAATTACATAATAATGTTTAATGAGCTTTGAAAAACTGTACGGATTCTACATTCCAAAAAATTGGTCTGTTAAAGTGTACAGGTAGTTTAACATAATTTATTAAATTTTTAAATAACAGTAATGGTTAAAGAAGAAATTAAATAAGTGAAATAACAGTGACACGGAAGAAGCTTGTTTATTAGAAAATTATAAAAAGTTAATACACAATTACTATATAATCTGTGAGTACTTAATGAACAACTATTACTATTAACAAATATTTTTAAAAAATCTAATATAACCTAACTCATTGAATTTACTTATGATACAAGAATATCATAATAGATTTTATTTTTCATTAATAATAATGTTCATTATAAACTTGTATAATTCACCAAATTGATAAGAATAATTATTTTTTTACTACTTAAAACTAACTTAACAAATTTAACTGCTTAGTACTAAAATTAAAAAGGAAACCTCACGACTAGCAACTAAGAAACAGTAACCATATAATACCTTAATTATCATTTCCTATTTTAACTTAATAAAATATAATCTTATGTTACTTACACACGCCTGATGAATTCTTAAAAAATATCACATTAACTCGTTCTTCAAACCTAACCCCTATAAAGTGAATGATTTCCATTCCGAGGTGGACAAAAGAAGATAATGATAGGCAAGCCGTGAATATTATAATACATAATAAAGGATAAAAGAAACATTAAGGAAATTTTCAGAAGAATACCATGTTTTAGTTATCCATTACGGAATACTCAAAAAGATGCTCCAGATCTTTAGAGACGTCCACGCTTTTTAAACATCAAGCGAAGAATAAGGAATGACGAAGCAGGTGAGAAGTAGCCGCATACTCCGGAAATAAGTGTGTGCTTGAGAAATGAATTAGAGGATACAAAAGGGATGGAAAGTGGCGACTCGATGCGGTTAAGGGACGAAGCAAAATAGTACACAAAATTCAAAATAGTTTAGCAAGGAAATCATTTCTTTAAAGAATATTTCACAATAATATGAATATAATGTTAAGAAGAAAAATTTTTAATGACAAATAATAATTTTTAATAATACCAATTCAAATTATTTTATAAAATTAATTATGCTTTGAAATATCGATAATGGGGAAATAGCATTATTTGTGTAGTATTAAATAATTTTTACATTTTTAACAATGCAAAAGTCTACTTGGCCAAAAAAATTAAGAACTCCGAATAAACCTTTTTATTTTGAATGAGTTTGAAAATTCCTTTTCGCTACAATAAATTCGACAATTCCCAAAATGATAACCAAAAAGAAGAAATATTTATCTACAGTAAAATTTTCATACATACATTCTCAATATGCAACAAAAATTACAAAGTATGCGATTTTCGATATATATCGAAATTCCTGCAAATTAATTAAATTACAATCAAGTTTCCAGCCTAACCGCGGCAACGATTTCGATTTTACTTTAAAAACTGAAAGTCTATCCGATGACACAGATGCTTACAGCCAGGAAGGTTTTCACCATAATTTGAAACTTTCTACTCAAGTGCACATCCTGTGGGCGTCCCGTTCGTTTAGGTTCACCGATTCGTTTGTCCGTGCAGTGAGGGTGCAACGTGCATTGACATCGAATCGCTATAACTGTGGCATTAATTTGTCTTGATTCTCTTCGATCAGTCTGGAAACAAGACCTGTCGCACAAAATGTCAATAGAAGCAAGTAATGAAGAAGCATGACCTTTATTGACGGATGAATTTGCCTGTTTTGAAAGAAATAAAATTTTGATTTTGAATTCCACGTTTATCATATTTATAGAATAACATGATATTGTTTAATATGTAGATATATTGCAACGTCACTCGTAGGTGATTATTTATGCATCGAAGAAATGGAGACTATTAATTTCGAAATTTTTATTTCGTAAAACTTTTGTTGAAATTTTTGCTATGTAAATCACCAGAAAATCTAGCTTACTTTATCGAAATTATTTAAACAAAGATAGAAATATTTTAAATAATAATGAACCAAAATAATCACAATAATGAGAGGAAGAAGATATATAATATTAAAAAATATAATAAATAGCAATAATAGGTAGCAATAACAAATTTTAATTATAGTAGAAAGTAATATATCTTTATTCAGTTTGATTTTACTAAATATTAAAAATTTAATTAAAATCCTATTTAGTAACAAAAAAGTTAGTGTAAATTTACCATAATTACTACTGCTAGTAATAATAAAACTACTATTTTATTATGAAACACCATCTTATTTGTAACAGACATAATAATTGGAAACGTTTGTTTGTAGCCTCAAAGAACTGATCTTGGATCGTAATGGGATCAAAGAGCTGCCGCACGAGCTCGTGCAGCTGAAGAACTTGAGAAACATTTCCTTAGCTGGAAATTGCCTCAGCAGTTTACCATCTTTCTTCAACATGCGTGCTCTCACGCTAACGGTATGTCGAATATGATTCTCGAAATTATTAAAGCGTTTTGTAATTCAAAATTCGCGCGCAAGCGCCGTTACGATGAGTAACGGCGGAATGATGAGGCAAGTTACGTTGCAACAGATGTGTGTAATTCTAGCCTAACGAATTGAGCAATTATTCCGATTAATTGACTGTCGGAAAATAAGAGCAAATAATGCGTGTGAAAAATGTAGTTCGTCTGAAAAATTTATACAAAAGTTTAAGAAGAATTTGGAGGCTAGAAATAAAAGAATTCTATTTCTATAGAATTAATATTTTACTAACTACAAAAAACATGTATTTGCTGAAGAATATCTGTATTAACACTTAACAGGGAACAGTGTAAAGTGTATGATAACACAAGCCTCTTTGAAATTATCGACCTGAAAATAACAAGTGTTCTCAATTGATTTTGATATCGAATCGACGAACAAATCTTATCTATTTGAGCAATCATTGAGACACGTGATGGTCGATTTAAACATACAGTACAAATAAAGATAATTAACAGGAAAAACCGGTACACACCCTCATGTCTGAGTAAATGTAAGTTTTAAGTACCTTTTTAATTTGTACGAGGAAATACTATTTAATTTAAAAATTCATGTGTAAACCATTCCTATTGTATTGTCCTAGTGTATTGAATTCATAATAACTTTCTTTGTACATTCGTATCGTACAGAAAAGTTACCGCAATTTTGTCAATTTAAGTAATAATTATGTTTTGATACACATATGACCCAGCTTACGCCGGGTGCACAAAAAATTAGTCTATAGACTCATCAATTGTTCCCCTCCACGGAAATCTTTAGTAAAAGGCGAAAGATTTATGCGTGATTTGAAGGGAAACCAGAGTAATGATATATATTTTCAGACACCTTTATGTGCATCTCGAGTCATGTTTTACTTTCGAGTAACACGATCGAGCGAGTGGCCATCTAGCGGCCAAATGTCGTACTACTACATATTCAAAACTAGATATACATATACATATTTTACAATCATATAAAATTATAATATATTTATCAAACTTATAAATATATTGAAAACGTTTAAAAAATATTAACAAATTTTATTTATATTTTATACTACAATTCATTAAATTCGATTTTTTATATATTTTTAGGACGTTTTGTCAAAGACTGAGCATAACAAAAGTTGCAAGGATGAGAAGAATAATCCGAATAATTTGTATAAGGTCAACCTGCGAAATAATCAATTGAAGGGAAACATCATACTTGGAAACTATGGAGTAAGTTTTCTTGCAATAATAAATGTATAATTACGATATACATACTGTATACGTATATGGGAATAGTGACTAATGATCGTTACCATTTCTATTTCTTCTTTAATCAAGAATTTAACGCATCTAGACGTCAGTGAAAATAGCATTGAGAAATTGGACATCAGTGCTCTTCAAGAATTGAGAAGCGTTCGTTGCGCGCGAAATATTTTAACAGAACTGACAGTCTGCGGGAGAAATATTGTTTCTCTTATTGCTGGAAACAACAGTAAGACCTCTTTATTTTATTTATATATAACTAACGAACCCTGAAGATAATTTTTATTTTGTAAAACCATTTATTATCTTGCAGAATTGAAAAAGTTAACTATTGAGCCCGTGCCTGTGAATCTTGAACATCTGGATGTTTCTTAGTAAGTAAAAATTAAAAAATAAAAATAATAGGATTTTGCAATTGGGACTATAAAATTGAATTTTTAATAAAATTATATAATTTTGACAATAGACTTACATTGTGTTTAATTATTATATTATTTCTCTGAACAATATTTGGTAAGGAATATATTTAAATCTTATGTTAATCTTCTCAAATATTTTGATTACTTTTAATGGCACTGTTGTGAGATTGTTTTCTCATGAAAGTAGTGTCAGCGAAAGTAAGAGAGGTGTATTCGAATGTATGTATATAAAGTATCCTGCACAATAATTTTACATCATATTTTTATATAAATTTATTTTAGCAATAATTTAGATGCATTGCCAGAATGGATACCGGATCTGCCCTTGTTGCGCGCACTTTTTGCATCTCACAATGCTTTAACAGCCCTCCCAGACAGACTACTAACGCAGCCATCGAGACTGGAAGTCCTTCACTTACCCCACAATAGACTGCAAGCTCTTCCACCACCCCGAAAACCACTAAACATCGTTCACTTGACGCTGCAAGACAATGCACTGACAGCATTACCAACGAGTTTCTTCATCAACACAGAAAAGTATGCGAATAATTTCATTTGCTGAGAATATTATAACATGGTATACACAGGATAATCTTATACTTGCTAAGGAAACATTTTTTTTTTAATAAAGTAGATTAGCAAAATCTAGATTAATAAAATTAGCTATCTTAAAATTTATATTTTCATTAAAATAACAAATAATTAATTCAATTGTGAATTGAAAATATAAATATAGAGTGTACTAACAAATATTTTTCTGTAGAATGAAAGTGCTGAATCTGTCCAATAACCGACTATCAGAGCTCCCACACTTAGGAGAAGCAAACAAAACTCGGCACAGCAATCACAACTTGGAAAAACTATATCTTACTGCAAACTGTTTAACAGACACTGCTTTAGATACTCTTTCAAGATTATCCTCTTTAAGGGTTCTTCATATCGCATACAACACATTGGACACACTGCCAGAAAGGTGCAGTTTGCAAACCTATAATTACTAGTTTAATGTTTTGCCTTAAAATTGGACATTTAAAGATCGTCGATTTACAGTTGTATAGCATCATGGAGAGATTTAGAAGAATTAGTATTATCTGGAAATCGTCTTCAGTATCTACCAGACAATGTAGCCAATTTGCGGCATTTACGCGTGTTGCGTGTCCATTCCAATCGGCTTTTAACTTGCCCAACATTTAATAAAACAACGTCGTTAAAGGTAATTCTAATAGTATAGAAATCTTCAAGATTAAATGTTCTAATTAGAATATATAATAGAAAACATTTCACACCAATTAAATTACTCTTTTTCGTGCAGGTATTGGATTTAGCCCATAACCAATTAGACAGAGTAAACTTGGCTACCCTAGTGCCACCACAGCTTCAATTTCTCGATATATCCTGCAATTCAAGACTCCACGTAGACCCTAGACAATTTCAAGTATACAGATCTCAGCGACCAATATCACTAGTTGATGTGTCAGGTCAAAATAGACCAAGTCTACCTTCTCACCCTCATCAACAAGAAATCGTGTCCGCAGAAAAAGGTTCGGAACAACCATGGAGACTAGGATTCTCAGAAACTGCAGGATCTAGAGAAAGGTAAAACAATATTCATTACTTGTTCTTATTAATTCGTATCTACCATTAGATAGTCAATATTACATGTCAATCATTATCTGATAGTTAATAAAAATTGAATGATGTATATATTGATTGGAATTATAAAGACTGTCTTTTTATCCCTTTTATTTCTATATTAAAATACGATCAGTATTTCAACTAGTTTACTTCTTTGTAATTCGTATGCACAGATTGTACGTATCGCAAGTTCGGATGCCGTCGTTCTGCAATGTGGAAGGCCTGTTCGGTATATTCGATGGCGGTTCAAATCAGGAAGCGCCGAGCGCTCTCCAGGAAATGATCCCACGTCTTTTACTGGAAGAGAGAACCGTTCGGGAAACGTCGAAAGAATACTTAAAGTACACGTTACTGTCCGCCCATAGGGAGTTAAAGGAAAAAGGGCAAAAATACGGGATTGACGCGACTTTGGTGCACATTGTTAGAATTCAATCGCAACAAGGATATCCAAAAGCAGCGACGAAATATTCTTTGAAAGTAGCTACCTCGGGAGATGCAAAGGCAGTTCTTTGCAGAGCAGCTGGCCCTTTAACTTTGGCACCACCTAAGAAAGTTCCTGTGAAAAATCAATTAGGCAATGCTGCCATGTTTCCTCTGGTGGTTCCTGATCCAACGTTCGAGGAAGTAGACTTAGAGGATGATGACGAATTTGTGATAATCGGCAACAGAAGATTATGGGAGGTGTTGAGCATTCAGGAAGCTGTTCGAGAAGCCAGGGCAGAGGCTAGTCCTGTTTTAGCTGCCAAAAGGCTTCAAGATCTAGCGCAAGCTTATGGTGCAGAAGATAATTTGAGTATCGTAGTAGTGCGATTAACAGGACCTAATCAAGGCGATCTGGATCAATTGATGAGGGAACTGAGACATGCAGTCGGCAAGAATAGAGGTCAAACCGAGGCAGGATGTCCTTGCCCTTGTTGCGTGCCACCGGCTGCTCATAAACCACCGGGACCTTGCTGTTGTCATGCGAACGAAGGCTATTATTTGAACGGCGTGTTGAAAAGCATAGTGAATAGGTGAGAAGTTCGTACGAAATTACGTAATAAAGTTCTAGAAAGTGTTTTGTGGAATTACGTGTGGTTTAGTAACTACAGAGCAGTTGGATTTAGGGTGGGGATAATTTTTTAGCAGGAAAATATGTAGATATGGGTGGAAACATTGAACGATTTTAAATGGTGTAGGTCAAACAAAGCTCACAACGGATCTGGTAGGTATTTTAAGAACCGTCGATCGACGCAGGAGAATGAAAGTCCGCCATACAAAGATGATAGAAGTTCGCCAAGTGGTCAGTCTGATCAAGCTAGCGATAGTACTTTCAAATCGAGACATCCTTCCGGTAGAGTCTGGCCTGGAAGTGCTGCTTCCAGAGCCACGAACAAAGCTCGACAAAGTGTTTTCGTGAACGAAAGTGGCACAAGAAAGGTAAATAAATGTTTATTTCTTATCAATTTGTCTTTCTTCACCTCTGATTTGCAATGCAAGCGATATCTTCAATGCATAATACAGGAAAAATGATAAATTATAATTAACTTAAAAAAAAACAATGCGTTTAAGCAAAACTTCTATAATTATAACATTTATTACATGTGTAAATGAAATATTGTATCAAATTTAAAGGTTTCAACTTGTTTGACTGCACAAGAAGACACTGTATCCGAAAGATCTGGAGCCCTTAGCGAGGAACAGTTCCGTTGTTGGGAATACATGCTGGAACAAAATACTCAGCTCTTGTTCGACAAGGAATTAGATACTTTAACGAGGACCCCTTTACGACGAGGTCAATCGAGATCCACACCTCAATTAGGCAGCAATTTGCCTTTTCTGTCGAAGAGGTTTGGAAGTGCCAGATCCTTTAATCCTTCTCTACCGAGGCCACCCATCGTACGATTCGGTAGCGGAAGACGATTACTGAACGGAGGTCCGAACGCGGCTTACTTTGGTAGCCTGCAGAGACTGATGCCGTATAATCTCGAGTACGATTTCGCCGTTATTCAAGAAAGGAACGGATTAGACTCCTTGGAGCAAGATGCGACAAGAATGCAACAATATTGGGGAGTAGCTACGACTGAATTGTGATACACATGTTGAATACAATGTCGTTGCAACTAGTGGATTTAGAAATTGTGTTTTAACATCGAAAAGCATATATACATATATACGTTATATATACAGCGGATGTAAAGCATCAAAAGATGAACTCTTCTTTTAACGGGAAAGACAATGAATAAACAATGATAATGAAATGCAGTAAATAGATAAGGTCATCTGGTGATTTATATATGAGCTATTGAGTTTCAGCTGATTGCAACAGTGCATGAACTACTTGAAAAAGAAATATTTTACAAAAAATTACAGAATTGTTTTCTTCTTTGATTTCCGGAAGTAGGTTCCACTGTTGCAACATAAAGATAAGAAAGAAATGCAGATAAAGTAATAATGCAATTATTTCAAATACATATTAATGCGTTCTAGGAATTTTACGAAGAATTTATTAAGTTTGAATACAAAATTTATTTAAATTGTTATCTTAATCTGATTTTATTCTACGAGATAAATTATTATCCAAATATTTTCATTGTTTCTATTGTGATCGAAGAAATTATTTACATTCAGAAATTGAACGAATTATCACCGACTACACATAATAAAGTTTATATTTACATGACATGAATATCATATTACTTTTTCGTAGTAACGAATAGCAAAATAAAATTGTTTTTGATTGTACAATGTCATTGTCAAATAAATGTTTGTAACTTATATTATAATTTTCTAAACATGACAAATGTAAAGAATTAATCAAATAATAAGAAATCAAAGTTACTTCTTATGTAACCATTTCTCTCAACAAATATATAAACGTGAATAAATATAAAATATAAGTTGTTACTACAAATTGTAAATATTATGTTAAAAAACATTAAAAGATTCATGAGAAGACGAGAACACATCATGCATTAAGAGATTGTATATATATATAAATATTATGTATGATATTCTGAAACATGTATAAATTACATGTAAACGTGAATTTTCAGTTGAAACGACTGATTAAGATAAACTATCATAAAGACAAACTACAACTTATAAGCTAAACATTTATGTGAAACATGACTCTACTCGAGCAACAAATAAGGGGATCTCAAATTCTTTGTACAGACTATATAATTACGTATTATAACGAGTTTGAGAAATCGTTCAAAAATAATTTCGAAATTGTTTTTCGAATGTTACATTTTTTCGTTCTTGTTCTAGATGAACGTTCTGTGATTTAAAATCATTCGTCTCTCTTAATTCATACATATTTAATAAAAAAAGTAATGTATAATTTAATACGTATTACTTATCAGGAACTTAATTTTAAGTGTAACTCTGATTTATAGAAATTACTTAGTTTCCTATAACAATTATGATCGAAAATATTTTTATACTGATGAAATATGTAGCGACTACTGTACCTGAAGCTACCAAATGAATAAAACAGCAACGACAACAAAAACTGTGTTATAATATATCAAAATAATCTGATTGTATCAAAATATAATATCAAAACTCAAATTTATATATCAAGATTCATTAACCCAAAGTAAGTGCATCGCTTAGTTTCCTTGTATATTTTTCATCAACTTGTAATGAGAAATTAACAATTTCATACTCCCAGACATCATCCCATTATCTTTGTTTTCTCGCCATCTAATGTCTTTTAACAGTGGCCTTGATAAGCATTATCTTATTTGTCGGCCGACATTAAACCTTCTATTTCTCTATCGCAATGAAGTCTTTTTACCAAATCGAGGAACTAGATTAAAAGACACATTCACCAGTAAAAGGAGCTTTTTTCTCACTTTATCATTTGCATAGATAATATGATATCGCTAAAGCTTTGGATATTCAAGACAAAACAGTTAATCTATACTAAGATAACTACGAGATCATGATTAAGTACAAAAATGCGCATAAAAGATTTATGGAATCTTTGCTAATCAAATTGATTTTTATTCTTTTTGATTTCTTTAATGAATATATATACCACTATCTAATATTGTTAAAATTAGTATGATTTAAATTTTCTACTTCGAAAGAACTGCATGTACTATACAAGTATTACCAACCCTTTATATAACTTGAAAGATTATATACAAATCGCTAACATCGCAGTTTTATTGTCCTTAGTAATTTCTTGCAAAATATTATTAATACGATAAATTATATCTCTTAATTAAGTCTTTAAATTTATAACAAAAACATACAGGAGTTGATAGTATAGCCAGAGTTATTAGCATTTAGATAGATAAAAGTTCGATACAACTAACATCGCACTAGTCGATAATAATTATGCATAAAAAGCTATTTGATAAAGCAGTATTGTCATAGGGACAGAAAGCTTGTCTATACCCGATGTTCGCATAGTGGTTATATGTTTTAATATCGATTCTCGCTTTCTTATCATCACACATCTAGATCAATCTATCATAATACAAAACTTGCATGATCTAATATTCAAAAGTGTCTCTTATTAATTATATAACTTTGCAACATCGTAAAAGTAGATGCATAAAATTGTACGTTTTTATGAAATTAAAGATTTTTTTAAATTCTTTATACTTGATGCACGCACATAGCCAATAAAACTTTCAGTCGATATTTTTGACTCGGTAAGTAATTATATACATTGATAGGAGCTCAATTTCGAGCATCCATTATCTATGATGTAAATTGACATCTACTTCGTAATCGCAACCGGTAATCGTGACAAGGTTATTCAAAGTAACTAATAAGTTTTAAGAAGTTGATAATCTTGTTATTTTAATGTAGATAATTCTATTTCATTATGATTTTATAATGTAAAATTTATAATAGTTTTAAATTTTTCTTCCTTACGAAAAGCTAATCAAATAATTTAAAACATAGCTGAGTTAATTTTGTAAATAACAGATAAATTTAGATTGAAAAATTAACAGTAATGAACAACAATATCATTAAAAAATAACTTTGTTTGTTACAGTTGTTAATTATACCGTTTATTACGTTTGCTGCAACAATATTCATCACGTTCCATACTTTATAGTAAATAGACGTCACATAAACGTGATGGTAATAAGTTAACATTCTATAATTACAAAACTTAAAGTGTATTCCTATATATTGTGCAGATGTATCATTTTAAATATCCACTTGACCTCTTTATTCTACATAACTTACTCGTGAAAAATGTATACTGTATCGTGGCGATGGAGCATATAAAATAATAAGATATTGACAAGCAAAATTATCTCTACTGCTACATAGAAAAATTTCTAATGATGAAACGATTTTGGAACAAAACAACTGCATAAATTTACGTACGTAAAACGCTAAAATCATGCATGAAATACGACAGTACTAGTGACGTCTATAACCATGAAAAATATGTTCTTTACACGTGTTATCTACTTCTTCATCCCTGTATCAATTTATCAATACCTTTTGATTGTACAAATTAAGTCTTTATATCAAAGCTCTGAACAATAGCATAGATTTATAAGATGATTTGATGACATAAGTGTTAGAATTATTATCAGTTTCGAGTGTTCTTCCAAAAAGAATTTCACGTGATATTACAGACAAATACGATTTTGAGTACTTCGACACACAAATTTCAATTGTTTTCGAATGATAATTAATTTTCTATCAATTATTAATCTCAGCTTTCAATAAAATATTTTACATAGAAAATAAGTTACTAAACGTTCCAATATAAATATTTCGGCGAAAATATTTTTCTGGAATATGTTAAGACAAATATCCTAAGATATAATTATATCATATACAATGTTTGTAAATTAATTACAATATTTGTAGAATATATAAAAGCAATAACATTAACACTTCGAAGTATGCAAATAAAGAATGTATTACATACTATAAGTACTTTCTACACTATTTAATGTAAAATAAATTTCAAGTAAGAAAGAAAGATTATACAATAAAAATGATTATTTTCCTCATAATGTATAGACTAATAATGTATAACTAGAATAAATACAAAATTCGTTACATATAAGTACAAATTAACTTTTATAAAAGAGTTGCGCATGTATGTGCACACGAATCGTATGACGCGCTGCACAGCGACATGTGCACAAGCTTGCATAAATGTGGAACTCATCGGTCAGTCACGTGCGTAGGTATACAAGAGGAAAAGAAAAGTGGGGGATTTGTAGGGTTTGCATAACCTGATTGAAACCCGACGCCAACAGTCAGTAGTATTTCGACGGCAGTAAACGTTGTGTGTTGTGTTTCGGCCATCAGTGTCAATCTTTTTCTTTCTCTTTTTCTACCTTTGTTGTTCGCTTATAATTGTGTTTGTAATATTTGTACAATCTTTGTTATCACAATGTGTACACACGTTGTATATTCGTCTGTGAAACATCGCATAGTTACCTTTTATAGCTAGCTCACCTGCTATGATACCCACTAGAAGAAGAGCTTGATTTAGTGCACGTGTCAGAACGTAGTGAGTAGCATGATGTGTTATTACCTTCTTTATCAACATTGTTGTTGCCAGAATGTTTCTTGACATTTGATTTTCGATACGTGACAAACCGTGTGATTGCGTCAATTTGATTTCAAGGTGTGTTCCAAAAAGTTCCCTCCACCATTAATTGCGTCGTTTCATAGATTAAAAATAAAGTTCGTGAAGTCTGCAAACTATTTTGTATTAATTAGAAACAACAAATCAATCGTTGTCTATTGTATGTTGTAATTTACGATAGAATTATTGAGCCACCATATTTAGAATACATCTTTCTGGTCGTGAAATGAAAACTAACCAGGGACGTGTACGTATAAGTTCATGTTTTATCGAACGTTAAAGATAAATTTTAGAATCATTCTATGTAACATCGTGTTTCCCACTTTCTATCAATTTTCACACCTATAGCGCTGATCTAATTTGATCTTTATTAAATTAGATTTTTTCTTCAATTTGAAACCATACGTGAAACCGTACAACAAAATCACATGAATCCTTTTACACTAAATCGAAAGTCCACAGTCGATGAATCGATATGACTCAGCCGCGAGGCGTTACATCGACTTATCGCTGTGAAAAATTACGATTACATTGTGAACATGCAACAAAAATAGTCACAATTTATGTATAAATTATTTTTTACCTACATGATATTGAAAGGACTCTTATAGAAATATATATCTGCTGATATTTATATAGGAATAAAAATAACCGAAAAATTATTCGATATCTCATTTATTGGTAAATAATTTTTTTTATCATTTCGTCGTTTATTATGCATGTATCCAATATTTTTTATACATTTTTGGTAAACCAGTCTCTATAATTTGTCGAAAAATAACAGCTAAAATAAATATATCTAAAGAAATATGCTATACGCTTTGTTTCTTAACCAAGCGTAATGATTCGAGGAATCGAGATACAACAATGCACGCTAAATCTTCTGGAACTCTACATTACGAGATTCCACGAATGAAAATAAAACTCTTGGCTTTCATGCTTTAACGAACTACATATAACAATAATAATGTGATCAACAATTTTAAAATGGTATTAAATAAATTTTTACTGATAACCTCGTTAATTTAGTTAATTAAGGTTAGGTGTCGTATTGACAAATATATGATGTAACAGTGGGTTTCGTAACGAGTAAGAAGAGAACAAATTTCTTTCATGGACTTTGAACTTTATACGTATTCTTTTTTTAGTTGTACTAAACAGGAGCTCTCTCATGTAAGTACTCATGTGAGTACGATAAATGAATGCAACTGATTGTCGCAACAATTATTCCTGGTTTTACGTCAATCCACTATTGCGATAAATTAACTAATTGTTCTTAAAACGTTCGCTAAAGCATTATCACAGTCAATAGGTATAGTTATTTTATAAGACCAGTAAAATACATTTCTGTTTTATGAAATATCATTATATTTTTTAAATACTTTTATGTCCTATTACTGCTACATGCGAGGAAATAAATGTCATATTTTAGAAGCAGAATGTAGCTTTTAACAAATACTGTTTATTTCTTAACATTCAACCGTTATGCAATCAAACTCCTTTTATGTTTTATCTGTATCGTTAAGTAATCTTATTTTAAATTCAGCTGTAAAGTGCCTTCTGTATCTGATAGTAGTATTGCAATTCACTTGAAAACTGTTTGAAATTACAATGGCCGCCGACGTCTCAAGGTTGAAAAATCAAAATAGTCATACATAGCAAGTAATAAAACAAACAATTTATTTAGTGCCAGGAAATAGCTAATACAGGTGAAACTAAAAAAAGATAAAACAAAGACAAATTACATTACTATCTATATATTATTAGGACTTTATAATTATTTTATGTACCTACCAGTATTACCTACTACATACTCATGAAAGTAAATTAATTTTTTATAATTTTTTATTTCTAAAACTTCTGTAGTAGCTACAAATTGATATATATCATGCTAAGAGAGTGTGCAATTTCATCACGTGTAAATATTGCGCAAGAAGGCTATAAGGTTGTACGCTGTATAGAAAAACTTTCAAATCCAATCAACAGTATCATGCGCGTTTTATTTTCTAACCTTAAAACGTAGGGAACGATTCAAGAAAGGCTATAAACAGATGGCGTATAAATACCTTAAAATGTAATTATATGTATATAATGGAACAAAACGAATAAATAGTATAAATATATAATGACATAGTATGTATCATCTATTACATTATGATGAATTAAATATAATATAATTTAGGCTATGTGTGATAATTTATTTATTTGTGCACAACTATTTCGTTAAAAATTGCAATAATTGAATAATTAATATTTACAAATTATGCAATATAATAGAAATGCAGGTGTAAAATATTTTCAATGTTCACTTATAAAACTCGAATATTTGTGTAAGATAATTGTATCTATGCATTAATTGCGTACGACAATTGCATAGCAATAAAAAAGTGAATGTACACAATTACAAGTACAATATATCTATATCCACAATAATAGAACAATGGTATCACAATAGCCGCATACCATAGCTTTACTTAAGCGGTTTTTTTTACTTCTTTGTTAAGAGTGCATTATATATCCGAACAGATCGATAAGCAACAGTAGGACTTACACAAAGGTTGATCATTATTCAATTAGCTTTGGATTCTTTTTTTCTCCACTTTGTTCTCCTTTCTTTGTCTTTCATGTAGAAATTTAATTATCTTAATACTCTTGCATGTAGTCTCTTTTCTTTAGTTTAAGAAAATTCTATAACCTGTAAAGAGTATATTAAAATATCATGTTTATAAAATAAACTTTGCATTAAAATTTTAACTATAATTTTAACGAAAGTCAAAGAAATAAATGTTATACTTTCAATAACGGTTGAGAAACACTGAGTAGGACATTGAATTGTATCCAAGTAATATACGTTATACATATCGCGTCATCTAAATGTAATTCTATTTCAGAATACTTATTTTTTTTAAATTACTGCTTTGCAGCCAAATACACAGATTTATATACAGAAATTTCGCATCATTAATGTCAAGAGATTTTTTTTATAACCTCTTTTTAATTTCTAGATTTATAGTCTTACATTAACAAAAAACTCTAATTGTTTCTCCTTTTCGTGTGAAAGTTAAACGAGTTCAACGATAGATGTACACGAATGATAGTTCAGTATTGTTACAAAAAAAATTGTTAATATTGTTCAAGATCCTACAAGGTGAGAAATGAAAAAAATATCTACGAATCTTATAACTATTTATACCACACTGCTAAAATACACAAGATTAGCAAATAGTACTAAAAGTGTAATTTACAGAATCTCAAGAAGCTATTTTTGAAAATGAAAATCGTTCAAAAGACATTAGATATTTTTGTTCAATGCACGCGACAGTATAAACGTTCTAGTGTGTCGTACTTGCTCTTGTATAGCCTTGAACATTTCTAATTTTTTATGTCAACATATGGACACTATTAATTACAACTTCTAGTTTCAGGCAAATTAAAACTGTTGAAAAAAGAGGAGAGAAATGATGATTAATAGTAAATACAGGTATTCGAGTCTTTATCTTGTTCCGTAATAACATTCATCATCAGGCTGTTCCTTTATACTGTTAAAAATAAAAGTATTCCTAGAAGCCAGCAATGTGGTATAATTGATTTCATCAAACAAAAATAAATTATTATGAAAGTTATGTCTATACTTTTACAATGTATTCGTATTCTTTCTCATAATTCATGGTTTACGTTCCTTAAGCTGAAATATATCCATGAATAGATTTACATTCTGTAAATCTTTTTCCTTTTGTAAATGTTTGAGTAAAGCAGCATTTTATCACACGTATAGTTGAGTTCATCCATGATTTATCAGGTGTACGATAAATAAATCCCTGACTTCGACATACGGTGAATTATAGGGATACTGACGAACGCTATAAAAGTCATATCACTGAAAATAAATTTTGACTTTCGTGTAATAAAAATGAAAAATATCCTAAATTAAAAAAAAGAATAAATATAAAAAATATGAAACTAATTATAAGTAGTAGAAAAAATATTATATTTAATATCGTAGAGTATTTACCGAATCCTAAGTTGGTATCGCGCAAATACCTCTGACGAAGGAACGATATTGATTTCTTCATTTGTACTGATACATTACTACGTCTGGAAAAGTATTTATGCAATACAGTTTCTTAAATGATTCTGCAAAACTGTATTCTTTTACAAAAATAAATTATACAATCATCAAAAATACATATTATATACGTAGATAAAAATGGCAAACAAATTACTTGTGTATAAATAAATTCTTGAGAGAGGGAATCATAGAAAAAGGAATTTTGAATATGATACAATTATTTTGAGGCAGATTTTCATGATGACGTAAAATGTAAGTTAATTAATATTGATAATAATAGTGATATTAATATTAATAATAATGATATAAATTTAATAAAATACTATACCTCTTTTTCTTAAAACATACAAGAAACGAATGTCTTACCCAGTATTGTTCCAAAGAAAACCTGAACACTAAATATTATGCGATTGCCTTTATCGTTTAACTACACAATCTAACATATAAGCTTTAATTGTAGTAACCGAAAGCAGTATTGCAATACAAGGTCATGTATATCATGTTGTTATAATCGAGTATGTACTTTTAAACATTAAAAGTGAATTAAAAATAATTAATACTAGAATCACAATATAGATTGCGATGTCGTATTAATCGAAAATTCGAGATTCAATAACAAAATAAATAAAATATAAATGCTATTTATTATAAATGTTTACTAGTATAATAGTGATATAAAGCGTGCTGCACCTTTAACGATAAAGTTTATAGTAGTGTTATTAGAATTAACTTATATTTGTAACTTCTATGTGTTAACTTTTATGATATAGATACTCGTTATTTACATTTTAAAAAGCTTTTTGAATATTTTCTTTAAAATACGACTTCACAATCTGTTCAAACAATCATTATATAAAGAATAATATTGCATGCTATTAATAAAAATTGCAGGCATAATAACCGTGGAAAGAACGTGAGTTTCTGATGTAAGACACTACTTAAACCTTCTATTAATTACGAAATAATTTAATCTATTAAAAAGTAAATAGCACAATAAATTTCAAGGTAAACCTCATTTTCGTTTTAACCACAATTTCTTGTTCTTATACGAATCATTGGAAAAAAGATATATGAAACTTTTAGCAAAATTAACTTATTATTTCCATTGCAATTATTCCTCGTAATCATTAGGAACGGGCTGTAGGTTATTTACAATTGATAAATTGCAATTTTCAACAGCTTGATAATAACTGACTCTGTATATTTATGACTCTTAACTGTGCCTACACACCTTTCACGTTTCGATAAAGTCGAATCAGGTTTGCACTAGTATTGCATATTCTAATACGGTGCAATGTTACATCTATCTTTAAAATGTAATTTAAGATGTAATCCAAGAAATGCACGATTCGGTAGAAATACGTTCCATTAACACGTTTGTAAAAGCATTAACCGCAACATATTTTAAATAAATAGCTGTTTACGTGTATTGATTTTATATTTATAACTGTGTTAACAATTGTCATTTTCATTATCTTCAATAAAATAAGATTTAAAAAAAACTGAAGGTTTTTAAGAAATGCAGTACCTGAAAGATCAAAAATCAAATTAGTTTAGCATAATTAATACATGATATAATAAAAAATATTTTAATTAAACAGCCAGTATAAACATTTTTACAGTGAAAACCTATTGTCAAACTTCAAAGAGAAGTGTTAATGATTCTGTTTAACTTCTATACCTTCTAATTGTAATTAGATGAGTGACTTTATTGTGTACTGTGAAGAGAAAATACTTATAGTGTCGACGCATCATCCTGCATTGAGTAGTTTCCTCTTTTAATGCGTCACGACTTTTATCGTCGTTCCCCTGTGGTCGATGCGAACATTTTTTTTAACGAATGTTTTCCGGTTGCTTACTATTACCCTTCTTCCGATTGAATGTGTTAAAGTATCTTCTTCATCGATATTTGCTTATAAACGAGATAAAATAATAATATAAGTAATATAATATTTTTTTTAATGGATTTGTTAAAAATTTACATTATAAAAGCGATGAATTTCTTGGTAATATGTATATACATTCAAATTTTTATTCACCCTTCTGCGTACATTTCTCCAACCACGGTAACTAGACTATGTACCTTGTTTTATAGCTACTCTTCTCAGAAACAATTCGCTCCAAATTGACACGTGGAAATCATTACATTTAATGGTAAAAATATAACATTCCGATAGAAAGTCTTGAAAGTTGGACACTGATTTATTGCGTACGGTATATAGTAATAACGGAAGTTTTCAAGTAAATGTGAAAGAGATGTTTAAAATTTCACGAACGATGGAAATAAACTTGTACTTCAAATAACATTCATGATTTAAATGTAAATTGGAATATGAATAAGTACTAGGAGTTAAATATTATAACTTTTTGTACAATCTTTGCCGATGAATGTTATTATGAATTATATACATTTACTATTATATTATTTAAATATTACAATTTATAGTACATAAAATAAAAATATTTCAAATTTATGACAAATATATTTTGAATTATTCCAATACTCGAAAATTCTATTTTTAGTATATTGTATATAAATTTAGATACAAAAAAATATACAGAATTATTTTTACTTAACAATGTATCGTTTGTTGTGTTCGTCGCAGAATGGCGGACAGGAAGTAATTACTCGAAATTTTGAAATACCATATAAGTAAAAATATTTGGATATTTGCATCACAGAAGACATTTTCAAATTACTAACAGATGCCATTTGAGATATTATCAATAATTTATATAAATTTATGAATAAAATTATAAAGATTATAGTTTTTGAACTACAATAACTTTAGCCAGTTTGAATTAGTAGTTCTACTGAACCATTGTTGTCGTCACTTCCGCATTCACGGCGTTGCCAAATCGACCATTATTTCATTTGCCAAAGAAAAACTACTGCGGTGTAGTGTTGACTCGTGAGGTATTTCGTGTCAGTTAAAATAGTTGTGTTGTGCCGTGAAAAGACGAATTATGACAAATTTGATAAAAAATATGGAGCGATTGCCTTGGGCATTCGTTAAATAACACGTATTCTTGTGAATACCAGGCTGCCAATCAAGTTTCACAAGTAATACCCACCAAGCCTTTTCAACGTAATAGGTAAACTAACATTTTCAGGAATGATGAAGCGTTTCAGTATTTAAAATCAATTCGAGTTAGCGATTGAAAAACTTATATTTTTCTTATTTATTAAATCTATTTTTATTTTGCTTATCTTCGACATATTGTTTAAAAGCTATTCTTGAAATTCCATTCAATAATGTATTTATATGTACATTGTTTTCTCGTTGAAATTAAGAAAAATGCCTACATTGTCGTGTCTATATGGTTTGGCAACAGCTTGAAAAAAATTATAATGGCTCCTTTACTTTGTTCATTATATATATTATATTCACACGTGTTATTACACTTAAAACTCAAAATGAAATTGTGACATGTTTACTAATGTTATACTATTGACATGTGTTTCAAAAAATTCGATGTTGAATCTATTATTGAATAATTTGAAAATTATACATTTAATAATTGCTGAAGAAAAATATAAGTTTCTTATTTCTTTATTTCATGTTTCAGTGTCAGATTACTGTTATAATTTTTATGTTGTATTCCATTATGTCATATTTTACTAAAGTGTATTAACATATTGAATAATGTTGCAATAATCTTTTGTTTTCGTATATTAATATATGAAGAAATATGTTTGTAAAATACAAATAGAAAGTTTGACTGTTATACATAAGACTATTTCTTTTTTAATAATTTGTATTTTTTAAGATTTATTTTAATTAAATTTGATTACCTATAAACAAATATTTTGCACTGATTAATTGTATGATTATTGAATTATACTTTTAATGATTAATTGCACTATTATTATATAATTTTAGATTTATTTAAAATGTTGTATTATTCTAAGTTTATTCTTTTTAATCTTTATTCTTTTTCTTTCAATTTTTAAGGTTGTTCATCATTAAATGTTATAATTATTTTATATGTATTATTTTGTTTTTATATAATGTTTAAACCTTTCTATTAAACATATAAATTCTGACATATAAATCTATGAAATTTAAAAGGACGAATAGAAAAATTTAAACACATTAAAGAAACATTAAAGACTTTTAACATCGTTTTTTCCTTTTTTTTAAATACCTATTTTTTCATTGTAGGAAATTGTAGATATAATTATGTTAAAAAGAAGATTTTATAAATTTTAATAATGTATATTATATTTACTTGAACTAATAAAAAAAAATATATGTATATATAGAAATCTATTACATAATTTTCTGTATGGTGTATGTAAAAGATAATTCAAAATGCACAGTTTCGAATAATATATTTGAAAAAAAAAAAATTAAAAAAATTGGTTTTCATAGATATTTTATTTATTGAATAATTATCCCATTTGTTTGTTGTTCTAAAAACTCCCTAGCATACCTTACAACAAGTCCCTTATTACAGAAAATTAGCTGATGTGAATTGAACACACCTTGAAACACAGAAAATTGAAAGAGAAAAACAGTGAGAAAAAGAAAACATAGTAATATGCAGCGGATGTGGTTTATAGAGAACAAAGAGGAGGAGGAACACAAGCAGCTAGAGGTGCCACGTGAGACTAGCTTCATCGAGGTGGCGACTGAACATACATCAGACATGAGGGGATGTAAAAGGGACTGGATTTTTAGAGTCCAGGTAATTAATATCAATTTTTGTTTCTGTTTAAGGTATTATTTTGGAATCATTTTAATTCTCTGTGTAAACTTACTATTTTATTAGGTACTTAAACTAGAAAAAAGTGAAGTTCTATATGTGGTGGGTAATTTGCCTGAATTGGGTGCTTGGAATCACAACCAGGCAATTCAATTATCACAAGAACATGGCAGTCGGGATTCTCCTATACTGTTCGATAGCAATAGTAGCGCTGAATTTTATAGTGACGATGGACATGATAATGCTGGAGATAACACATTTGGTGATGTAGATGATGAGTAAGTAAACATTCCTTTTTTTAATTATTCATGATTATTTACATTATTATACTTTGCAATTACTTTACTTTAAATATAATATAATTTTGTTAATGATATCTTTTACATGTGATTAACATAGTTTATAATAGTTTATGGATTATGATAAACAGCTTGTGATTGTAATAAACATATTTCATTTAATATTACATGTATCTATAAAATCCAGTCACTATATCATTTTATAGTATATATAAATTTCAGGAATGGACAAATATTTTCACAAAAAGTTGCACTTCCCATTGATGCTGATATTGAATTCCGATATTTTGTTGCTGTCATCTGTCAATCTAATGGTACTAAAAATTCAGCCAAAACTCTCATTATACGTAGATGGGAAACTCATATGACACCACGTCTTATTAAAAATAACAGTATGTAATGAAATATAGTTAATCAGGTCAACAATAATATTCTTGTTATAGTATGTAAAGTGAAGTAAAACAATTTGTTATAGCATCTAGCAATTTTACTAGTGACACATTGCCAGATCCAGACAAATTTGGTTATTATAATGGCTATTGTAAGATTGAACGGGGATGGTTAACTGATGAAACTGTGATACAGTTTAAGCTTTTTAATAATCCAATTAAATTATGGAAAAATCGATTACAAAATAGAAAAGTTCATATTAAGGTACATTTTTAAATTATATACAGTAGTGTCCACTTTAGCACTCACATTCAAACTGAAATCTTTATATGCAAAGGTAATTCCTTCGAATTGAATTGAAAGATGGAAAGGAATTAATGGATACTAAATTTAACAAACATTTAGATGCTAAAGCAGGCGCTACTGTATTTACGAATTAATATTTAAAAATTCAGAATTAATATTTTGTTTTCCGAATTTAGGTAACACCTGTAAATCTAGTTAGGCACAATTCCTTAGAATTGCAACAATTTGGTGGTGATTGTGTAGATGATAGTCTCTCTATGGATACACAGGATATTGTTGATCAACCTGCCTTTAGTATTACAGAAATTGCGGTATGTATTATTTTATATCTTTCTATTAAATTCGATGTTCATTATATTTGTTTTTGTAATAATATATTCTTTGTTATTATTTTAGGTTATGAATGATGAAGAAGCTCACTTCAAAATACAGGAACAATTTGGTCGAGCTTACAATGAAGACGAATTTATTATCTTCAATGTTGCGGTTCGGTATCCTGAAACTATCGTAAGTAATCATATAAATTGACTCACCAAGACACCATAGTAAATACACAACTCGATGAATAACCATTGGTTGGTATTTATTGCTTGCATTCTTTGTAATTCTTATAACATTGCATTATGTACATAGGATAGATCTCCGCTTTTTATTCCGAATCAACCTTTCCGTCTTTTATATGGACAGTTGGAAACATCGAAAGCACTGTCTTCAGTAATACATATATCAGCTACTGTATAACAATACAAAAGATCAAAAAAGAAAACATGCGATGTCTTTTTTTCTATTTATCGCCCTGGCACTAATGACAAAAGTACATCTTTATTCAATGTAAATGGCAGATAAATAATGATTAAAACAAAAAAAAATAAATGAAAATTGTAAATATGGCAGAGCAATAAATTACAAACTAGTGGTAATTCGTACAAAGTTAGACACATTAAAGATACGCATTGACCATACCATGTGAGTTTTCAGTAGACCACGAGTAGGCCGGCCACGTCTTCTCTCGCGACTTGTTCAAATTACTTGGTAAAAGATAATTAAACTTGTTCAGCAGCCATTGCCCTCCTTGGAAACCAGAAGCGATGTCACGCGTACTGGCCGAAGTGAACTGAACGAAGACAACCATCAGCTTTGTACAAAGCAAGACCTCTGGTGCAAATGACGATGCTAACATGCAATCTGATGTATCGATGCTAAGCATCGTCTACCACTTTACATCTGTGTCACATGACATCACACAGAGATATGATGGTTTTGATTGTCGTTCACCCTACCGCACCTATCCTTAGGCTAGTCTCTCGTAAACCTATAAATTTGTTCGAAGTATACTGCATTATCATGGCTCAAAATACTAAATTTAATATGATAATATTTATTAATACTAACTATACATCCTATTTGTCATTTGAGATCGATTTACGCGAGTCATAGCCATCCTAAACAACCCTAAAAATTTAGAGATATCAACGCTGTCACACCTCATATCCATCTGTGTGCGTCGAAAATGGTGAGGCTCCCATCACTCCTATATCCTTTTAGTGTACTACTAATATTTTCTAGCTCTGACCAACTCTACTGTACCGTACGTGACACCGCTGTGCAGCCAATGCCAGACTAAGCTGTCAGAATCTTCTGAATCTGAATTATAAACCTTGCAGACTTGATATCGAAATTTAATAATGAATGATCGGCAGGTGTTGCGGGATACGCGTCACCAGGCAGAGTACAGCATTTGGCAATTATTGGTCTGGTTCATTGCTAGATTATGTAGGAAATAAATTATCGTCCTTTGTTTTACCATTTACTAGTAATTTGTTGCTCTTGCCTACAAATTATTTAAAACTGCCAAAGAATTGAAAAGAAAGTTTGTGGAAAAGCAAAAGATGTGCAAATGTCTCTAATGATATAGTTTAATTCCTACGGTTTTTAGTGATCAAGGATCGTTAATAATGTGCCATAAAATTTTACCACATTTATTAGAATCTTTAATTTTCTTGTTTCTCAGATTAGAAAAATTCAGAAAAAAGTTTCTTCAAACCATGTCCTTGATCATTGGACTTAATTAATGTTGAAGCAAGTTCTATAATGGATGAACAAAAAATATTGATGCAAGCATTTTGGTGTTGTTATAAATAGTAATATTTTTCTATATATATTTAGTAGGTTGTTTTTTCAGGCATACTTAGTGGACTACTACGTGTACAGCTCAAGATGTTTTCCAGGAGAACCACCAAATCATATCGGTTTCAGCTACATCTTGCCTAGCACATTACAGTCTAGTGTTGGACTTTTAACAGTACCAATTACAAGCACAAAACATAGACCAATTGGTATGATATTGTTTTTTATTTTGTCTTATTATTAAAAATTATCATAATTACTATCAATTATTTTGCTTATTTTTAGGACAACTTACGCTAGAATATGTTGTGATAAAATCAATACCTGATTATCCATGGGATATGAGCATCTCATATGCAAAACATTGGGAACAACGGTGGTCTGGCTTGGATGTTGGGCACAGAGGGTTGGGTACATCTTTTGAAACAAAAAAGTATGTTAATATTTTTAAAATCATTGCAAAGTTAGAATTTTGTAGAATTATTTCATTTGTATGAATACTAAAATTTATGTTCTAATTTGCAAACAGCTGTGCTAATGTACGTGAAAATACAGTAGCATCTTTAAAGACTGCATCGCATCATGGAGCTGATATGGTTGAATTTGATGTCCAATTGTCTAAGGACCATATACCGGTCATTTACCATGATTTCTATGTATCTATTTCATTAAAACGCAAGAAACAGATAGAAGCTATGGATATGCTGGAAATACCTGTTAAAGATCTTACATTAGAGCAACTACATTTATTAAAGGTAATTTTTTATAAACTTACATAATGCATTCTGAAGGATACATTTAAATTTAAATAATTATATTATTTTCATTGATGTCATATACATAGTTTCATATTTATACTTACAGATTTCAACATTTTCAACGTGTATTTAATGAACTTTATTTTTTTATTTTATTATAAATCTTCATAATTTGTACACATGAAGAACAATTTAAAGGTCCTTTCTACTTAAAATTGTTAATAATTAATGTCATAAGTAATACAAAATAAATAGTTAACTTCATTAACTACAAATGTATGTTAATGAAAAATCACCATGTATTTTTTTAACTGTATTATCTTTCAGAAAGTTAATAAGGTGCATCTAATATAATGCCTCATTTATCATTAACTAATAGAATACGGCTTTTCAATAATGCTACGCATATTAACAACTCGCTTTTTATGTCCTTTTTTGTATTGAAGGAGAAATCAATCACCTCAGGGGGTTGTATCGTATGTAGATACAGACATGTAATCATGAATTTATAGGTGTAACATACCTATTCGTATTTGTCTCTTTTTAATATTTAACAGGATTTTTATTACCCGGGGGACTCGTTGGGTAAGGTGCTGTATTTCGTTGATAAAGCTGAGCAGCAGGGGGTTAACCAACTGGTGAGCTTTCATACCGCTTGCACCGCCTAACTCGTCGCCAAAATGTATAACCAATTAGTTATTTAAAAAAAATTCGATGCATGCTTATTTAAAATTTATTCTAAAACCAACTAAAATTGATTTTGAAAATCACATCTGTAGGGAATAAGTGGAGGGGGCAAGTGAATGGAGTTAATTTAATAAATGAGACAACATGAGTCAATATGATGAGACCCTACAACAATGACGACTTTTACTATGCTTGACTGTCCGACTACTTTTCATTTTTGACTAACGTACATTCTTTCTTCCTCTAATACCCTGTCGTTTTCATTTTATGTAAGAATTACTTTAAAACATTAAGGCACGTCTATTCAAAACCATGGACGACCATGCATCCTCGTTCACGTGACTACTTTAAGAATTCCAAGCACTATTCTGTCACATCTCGATATCCTAATTTAATTATTTTACGTTCTCGCTTCTACCATTCTGTCAGACACTCTTCATGCGCTAGACATAAACACTATATTTTTTGTTATGGACATATAGTAGGTCTGCGATGAGGTCATAAAGTGACAATGCTGCTTTTGAGAGAAGTCATTTAACGGACCAGGACTTATATATATCTTAGGACGATTTCGGTTGGTTGGAATACGATCATAGGATTTGAGATGACATTTTCCACTCACGTCAATCTCAGCAGCAATTAACGACATCGTAGATTCTCACGTAGATTCAAACATCCGTGGGCGGTTTTCCTAAAAGGATTCTTTGTGCGACATTTCTCAAAAGCTCAAGTGTAGGAATTTTCCTTTCGGCTTGAAAGTGTCGCATAATTAGGAAGCCGATCTATGGTATGATTGGATTATCTAATGTTTCATCTTCTAAGTATTTAGAAGACTTTCCCTAAATTAGAATAATTAGAACTCGAACCATCAGACTGGCAAGAACAGAACCCGTATGTCCACCGAATTGGTCAGATTAGAACTCATACAACCACTGAACTTGCCAAATCAAAACTTGTTAAACTACCGAACTGATCAGACTAGAACACTTACTGATCAAATTAAAATTATCTATAATCTCCGGACGATTTGTAGATTCAGCTCTTTACTACTACTGATTATATCAGTAGAATATGAAGAGAACTATAAAAATTGAAATGTGCGCTTGCAGATCACTTATTTGCTACATAACAAACTCCTTAAATAAATCTGGAGTTAACAGTTTCCATACAACATCATCACAATATCGTACATTATATGCTTCGATTGAAAATTAAAAGCTTAATCTTAATTAATTTAATTGAAAAATACATTTTATCAATATAATATCATTAAACGACCTTTCTGCAAAAATGTTTGGTAAATCTTAAAGATCATTTTAAATAATCTTTCACCAGTTTCATTCTCCTCTCTCTTCGCGCATAAGCGCGTAAATCTTCATCGAAAAATGTATTCAAAAGCATTATCACGGCATGTGGATAATATCATGGAAGGCATGATATTATTTTTAATATATTCACATGACTTCAGAGTGTTTGCTTTTGTTTGGCTTCAAAAAGTCTCTTACGTCAAACATTCATACGACTTTTATAAATTTTTTTATAATCTAACAGAGTTACGTTGATGAAGTGTTTTAGTTTGCTCATCCTTTATAAAACCAATTTTTTTTATTCCCTACTCTTCAAACTGTACTTCAGGAATTAGAACAACATGTCGGATGTAATATTGAAATTAAATGGACTATGCAGTTGAAGGTAAAAATAATAAATTTTTTTGTTCACCTATTTAATATGTGTATTATTTTTTTATGAAAATTATAATATATATACACAGGACGGCACATTCGAGCTTAATCATCCTTTTGATCTCAACATGTATTTGGATATTATATTAAAAGTCGTTCTAGAATATGGAGGTGACAGGAAAATCGTTTTTTCATCGTTTAACCCAGATATTTGTGCCATGATTCGTCTTAAGCAAAATAAGTACCCAGTAGTATTTTTGACACAAGGTGTGACTTCAAAGTATCCTACTTATCATGATCCAAGATGTCAAACTGTACCAATGGCTGTTAGACATGCATTAGCAGCTGATATATTAGGAATTAATGTTCATACTGAAGATATTCTTAGGGATCCAGCACAGGTTAAATTCGTAAAGGATGCTGGTTTAATCATTTTTTGCTGGGGAGATGACAATAATGATAAAGATACGATCCAACATTTAAAGAAACTTGGTTTACATGCAGTTATTTATGACAAGTAAGTAACTTTTAAATACTTAAATTATTTTTGTATGAACAGGGGTGTATTATAATCATTTGATATGATCTGTAGAATTGATGAATACAATGCAAAAGAAGTCAAAGAAAGCATATTCCTAGTTGATGCAAGAGAAAATCAAAAGGCACTAATTGCTTTGGCACAATGTAATCAGAGTTGTCCATCACAACCTCAAATTACAAGTTCCCTAAACACGGAAAAAGTTAATAACATTTTAATATTAAAATGTTCATATTCTTAAAAATATAGGAAGAAAACAATACAATTTAATTTATTTTAGGATTACTACATGGATGTTGACAAATCACGAAATGTGATCACGACCACATCAACTACAGCCTCACTCGCATCTTTTGGTAAGAATAGTATTGGTGACGATAATATATACCCCATGTCAACTGTTAAATTACCAAATACATGTGACCATCAGGAGAGCAAAGAGATCAGTGAAATGACGAAAGATTTCAGCGTTTGTGCGAAATCCTTTGGACACTCTGTAAAAGCTAAAAATATCTCAGACTTAGTTTGTGGTCAAACGACAGCGTTACCAGAAGTCTACGGAGAGGATGAGTCTGCGAAAGACTGTCTTTGATGTTTCTTAAAGAAGCCATTTGTATCGTGGTTTTGTCATAGAGAATACTGTCTAGAAAAGGACCTACCACAAAAGGAAGGGGAAAGCCGAAGCAAATTTTTTGTAACTTATAATTTACTATGATATTTACACCAAAGGGGTTAAACAATTTTGGTTTCCCTGACAGTCCTAGGATCCATAAAATTGGATCACCTCAACGGCCATTATACGGAATGTATTTATACATCAATGCGCAAGGAAGACGATCAATTGTATTTTTCATATCATTTTATCATTCCTGCAGTTGGTCGACTTAATTGTTCATTTCATTTTATGTTTTAGAACTCTATACAATGGCCCTTTTTTGTTTCCGTTTTCTTAATGTTCATCAAGTCCGATGTTGGCTGTAGAAAAAAAAAATGCCGATTTCTGTTATTCTGCCTGTGGCAGATGAACATGGAAGTTGCAAATTTTTAGTACAAATATCCTCGATATTTTCATTTAGTTCGTAAAAAAAAGTCACCCCTCTCATATTCCTTCCTTTATTAATGAATAATTAATTTAAAGAAATGCAAATTGACAGAAACACTAACAAATATGTGACATCATGAATAAATTTTTTTCTTAATAAGTTATAAAAAGAATTAAAAAACAAAAAGATGATACGATTTATCTTTGACAGTTTTGAATGTTAACAAAAGCTGTAAAGTAACTATTTTTCGTAGATATATTTCATATTCATTTATTTATGTTTTGAAGTATTTTTAATATAATATTAAGAATTAAAAAAGAATTTCTTCGTTAAATGAAAGATCTTTGTTAAAAAAAAAAGAATACTTGTGTGCAAATATAAAATCAGTATAATTGTAAAAAAAAAAGAGTGGCGCTTTTTTCCATATTAAATAACGTGGTGATTGTTACAAATAATATTTTCATCTTTGTACATCTTGTACAAGTCATCTTAAAAAATATAAAATAGATTTTCTTTGATAAATAACGATAATTGTAAAATCTAAAAATTTTAGAAAATTATTGACTTGTTTTGTAATCAATTTTTTCTGTTCGGCTAATTATTGCCTATGTAATTTCGTAATAACTGCATCAGTAACAAAATAAATAGCACGCAAATATCTTTTCAAAGTTTTTGGAACAGAGAAGATAATTTATATCGTTATACCGCATTGGTAGTACGCTATACAATTAAAGAGAGCGATTGTATCAATCGTTAAGATTCTGGCAATATACAGAATATCTGTTGATGGTTTAAAAAAGTATACCACAGAAATATTACGGGATCATATATGCAAATGAACACATATAGTGCGTTAAGGGGGATAGTTACTGATCTTTTCTATTGTCATAGAGGCTATGCATTATAATAAACCAGTTGATGGATATAAATCGATTCAATAACTTTATAATTAAAATACATTGATAGAATTTTGCAAATTCTAACACAAATAGGTTAATGCATTACAGTCTTCAAGTGTATATTGATAAACATCATATGTATTTCAGATTTCTAATCATGTGTCTGT
>NW_016909379.1:208500-209143 GCF_001483705.2 Eufriesea mexicana | reverse complement strand
TTAAACACTAATTCGAATATATGCAACGAGTAATTAAAATTTCAATAATTAATCAGTTTTATAAAAATTTTTACACACATAAATATTAAAAAAAGCTGATAAAAAGTAATATTTTTGCATTTGCATTTCAAACTGTTAACTCGATTATTCGATTAACTTGAAAGTACCTGATTTGAAAAACGCGGACTATAATGTATATGTAGTTAACACATCATGAGTCGTTTACTTTTCATTACATCAAAAATCGAAGGTTGAATAATTAAATTAATTTTGAATACGTCTTAACGTAATAAATAAACATTAAAACATGATGTTTGTTTTATTTACTTAAAATCTTTATATTAATATTATTAATTTAATAAAATATGATTAATGTTTTTTTAATTCTTTGGAATGTTTATAGTTTATTATATTGAAATTTATTTATTTATTCATTTCTATTACTTTGAAAAATTAATTGAATCACGTCTTTGTTGTCTTTAGCATTTTTAAAATTTTTTAATCAATTTGTATTAATAAGAAAGATATACGATTTTAGCGCCTCGCATTTGAAATAATATGGTAATTAAATATGAAAGAAATACAAATATTAGTAATACGACCATAATGTGATAATGTTAATGTTAACGTTTAAACTAAAAGC